>NC_137137.1:0-47500 GCF_949319135.1 Squalius cephalus
TCTCCTGATGGCCCTGCACAGGTGAACATCATTCTCCTGATGGCCCTGCACAGGTGTACATCATTATCCTGATGAGTCTCCCAGCTAGACGCACCAATTGACAAGAGCAGGAACAACGGAGACTCGTCACAATTGTCCACAGCGTTTCGCTCTCAGGTTATTAACCTTCACTCTTTCCATCCTCCTCCTTTTGTTTCTGAGGAGGACAGTAAACTTAAATTGCTCTGCCCTGTCCGAGCATTGAAGTTCTATGTGGATCGCTCTGGCAGTTGGAGAAAATCTAACCAGCTCTTGGTATGTTTTGGTGATGGCCGCCACGGGCTTGCCGCATCAAAGCAGAGAATTTCCCACTGGGTTACAGAGGCTATTTCACTGGCATATGAGGTGCGCGGTCTGCCTTCACCTCTTAGCATCAGGGCACATTCCACAAGAAGTGTGGCTTCCTCTCAAGCAGTTACAGTTTTCAACAGCAGACTAACGGTTTGAGGGTTTAGAGTTTTCAACAGCAGACTGACGGTTTGAGGGTTTAGCGTTTTCAACAGCAGACTGACGGTTTGAGGGTTTAGCGTTTTCAACAGCAGACTGACGGTTTGAGGGTTTAGAGTTTTCAACAGCAGACTGACGGTTTGAGGGTTTAGAGTTTTCAACAGCAGACTGACGGTTTGAGGGTTTAGAGTTTTCAACAGCAGACTGACGGTTTGAGGGTTTAGCGTTTTCAACAGCAGACTGACGGTTTGAGGGTTTAGAGTTTTCAACAGCAGACTGACGGTTTGAGGGTTTAGCGTTTTCAACAGCAGACCGACGGTTTGAGGGTTTAGAGTTTTCAACAGCAGACTGACGGTTTGAGGGGTTTAGAGTTTTCAACAGCAGACTGACGGTTTGAGGGTTTAGAGTTTTCAACAGCAGACTGACGGTTTGAGGGTTTAGAGTTTTCAACAGCAGACTGACGGTTTGAGGGTTTAGCGTTTTCAACAGCAGACGGTTTGAGGGTTTAGCGTTTTCAACAGCAGACTGACGGTTTGAGGGGTTTAGAGTTTTCAACAGCAGACTGACGGTTTGAGGGTTTAGAGTTTTCAACAGCAGACTGACGGTTTGAGGGTTTAGCGTTTTCAACAGCAGACTGACGGTTTGAGGGTTTAGCGTTTTCAACAGCAGACTGACGATTTAGGGGTTTAGCGTTTTCAACAGCAGACTGACGGTTTGAGGGTTTAGAGTTTTCAACAGCAGACTGACGGTTTGAGGGGTTTAGCGTTTTCAACAGCAGACTGACGGTTTGAGGGGTTTAGAGTTTTCAACAGCAGACTGACGGTTTGAGGGTTTAGAGTTTTCAACAGCAGACTGACGGTTTGAGGGTTTAGAGTTTTCAACAGCAGACTGACGGTTTGAGGGTTTAGAGTTTTCAACAGCAGACTGACGGTTTGAGGGTTTAGCGTTTTCAACAGCAGACTGACGGTTTAGGGGTTTAGCGTTTTCAACAGCAGACTGACGGTTTGAGGGGTTTAGAGTTTTCAACAGCAGACTGACGGTTTGAGGGGTTTAGAGTTTTCAACAGCAGACTGACGGTTTGAGGGTTTAGCGTTTTCAACAGCAGACTGACGGTTTGAGGGTTTAGCGTTTTCAACAGCAGACTGACGGTTTAGGGGTTTAGCGTTTTCAACAGCAGACTGACGGTTTGAGGGTTTAGAGTTTTCAACAGCAGACTGACGGTTTGAGGGGTTTAGCGTTTTCAACAGCAGACTGACGGTTTGAGGGGTTTAGAGTTTTCAACAGCAGACTGACGGTTTGAGGGTTTAGAGTTTTCAACAGCAGACTGACGGTTTGAGGGTTTAGAGTTTTCAACAGCAGACTGACGGTTTGAGGGTTTAGAGTTTTCAACAGCAGACTGACGGTTTGAGGGTTTAGCGTTTTCAACAGCAGACTGACGGTTTAGGGGTTTAGCGTTTTCAACAGCAGACTGACGGTTTGAGGGGTTTAGAGTTTTCAACAGCAGACTGACGGTTTGAGGGTTTAGCGTTTTCAACAGCAGACTGACGGTTTAGGGGTTTAGCGTTTTCAACAGCAGACTGACGGTTTAGGGGTTTAGCGTTTTCAACAGCAGACTGACGGTTTGAGGGGTTTAGAGTTTTCAACAGCAGACTGACGGTTTGAGGGTTTAGAGTTTTCAACAGCAGACTGACGGTTTAGGGGTTTAGCGTTTTCAACAGCAGACTGACGGTTTGAGGGTTTAGAGTTTTCAACAGCAGACTGACGGTTTGAGGGGTTTAGCGTTTTCAACAGCAGACTGACGGTTTGAGGGGTTTAGCGTTTTCAACAGCAGACTGACGGTTTGAGGGTTTAGAGTTTTCAACAGCAGACTGACGGTTTGAGGGTTTAGAGTTTTCAACAGCAGACTGACGGTTTGAGGGTTTAGAGTTTTCAACAGCAGACTGACGGTTTGAGGGTTTAGCGTTTTCAACAGCAGACTGACGGTTTGAGGGTTTAGCGTTTTCAACAGCAGACTGACGGTTTGAGGGGTTTAGAGTTTTCAACAGCAGACTGACGGTTTGAGGGGTTTAGCGTTTTCAACAGCAGACTGATGGTTTGAGGGTTTAGAGTTTTCAACAGCAGACTGACGGTTTGAGGGTTTAGAGTTTTCAACAGCAGACTGACGGTTTGAGGGTTTAGAGTTTTCAACAGCAGACTGACGGTTTGAGGGTTTAGAGTTTTCAACAGCAGACTGACGGTTTGAGGGTTTAGAGTTTTCAACAGCAGACTGACGGTTTGAGGGTTTAGAGTTTTCAACAGCAGACTGACGGTTTGAGGGTTTAGCGTTTTCAACAGCAGACTGACGGTTTGAGGGGTTTAGAGTTTTCAACAGCAGACTGACGGTTTGAGGGGTTTAGCGTTTTCAACAGCAGACTGACGGTTTGAGGGGTTTAGCGTTTTCAACAGCAGACTGACGGTTTGAGGGTTTAGAGTTTTCAACAGCAGACTGACGGTTTGAGGGTTTAGCGTTTTCAACAGCAGACTGACGGTTTGAGGGTTTAGCGTTTTCAACAGCAGACTGACGGTTTGAGGGTTTAGCGTTTTCAACAGCAGACCGACGGTTTGAGGGGTTTAGAGTTTTCAACAGCAGACCGACGGTTTGAGGGGTTAGAGTTTTCAACAGCAGACTGACGGTTTGAGGGTTTAGCGTTTTCAACAGCAGACTGACGGTTTGAGGGGTTAGAGTTTTCAACAGCAGACTGACGGTTTGAGGGGTTTAGAGTTTTCAACAGCAGACCGACGGTTTGAGGGGTTAGAGTTTTCAACAGCAGACTGACGGTTTGAGGGGTTTAGAGTTTTCAACAGCAGACTGACGGTTTGAGGGGTTTAGAGTTTTCAACAGCAGACTGACGGTTTGAGGGTTTAGAGTTTTCAACAGCAGACCGACGGTTTGAGGGGTTAGAGTTTTCAACAGCAGACTGACGGTTTGAGGGGTTTAGAGTTTTCAACAGCAGACTGACGGTTTGAGGGGTTTAGAGTTTTCAACAGCAGACTGACGGTTTGAGGGTTTAGCGTTTTCAACAGCAGACTGACGGTTTGAGGGTTTAGAGTTTTCAACAGCAGACTGACGGTTTGAGGGTTTAGCGTTTTCAACAGCAGACTGACGGTTTGAGGGTTTAGAGTTTTCAACAGCAGACCGACGGTTTGAGGGGTTTAGAGTTTTCAACAGCAGACTGACGGTTTGAGGGTTTAGAGTTTTCAACAGCAGACCGACGGTTTGAGGGGTTTAGCGTTTTCAACAGCAGACTGACGGTTTGAGGGGTTTAGCGTTTTCAACAGCAGACTGACGGTTTGAGGGTTTAGCGTTTTCAACAGCAGACTGACGGTTTGAGGGGTTTAGCGTTTTCAACAGCAGACTGACGGTTTGAGGGTTTAGCGTTTTCAACAGCAGACTGACGGTTTGAGGGGTTTAGCGTTTTCAACAGTAGACTGACGGTTTGAGGGGTTTAGCGTTTTCAACAGCAGACTGACGGTTTGAGGGGTTTAGAGTTTTCAACAGCAGACTGACGGTTTGAGGGTTTAGCGTTTTCAACAGCAGACTGACGGTTTGAGGGGTTTAGAGTTTTCAACAGCAGACTGACGGTTTGAGGGGTTTAGCGTTTTCAACAGTAGACTGACGGTTTGAGGGGTTTAGCGTTTTCAACAGCAGACTGACGGTTTGAGGGTTTAGCGTTTTCAACAGCAGACTGACGGTTTGAGGGGTTTAGCGTTTTCAACAGCAGACTGACGGTTTGAGGGTTTAGCGTTTTCAACAGCAGACTGACGGTTTGAGGGGTTTAGCGTTTTCAACAGCAGACTGACGGTTTGAGGGTTTAGCGTTTTCAACAGCAGACTGACGGTTTGAGGGTTTAGCGTTTTCAACAGCAGACTGACGGTTTGAGGGGTTTAGCGTTTTCAACAGCAGACTGACGGTTTGAGGGTTTAGCGTTTTCAACAGCAGACTGACGGTTTGAGGGTTTAGCGTTTTCAACAGCAGACTGACGGTTTGAGGGTTTAGCGTTTTCAACAGCAGACTGACGGTTTGAGGGTTTAGCGTTTTCAACAGCAGACTGACGGTTTGAGGGGTTTAGCGTTTTCAACAGCAGACTGACGGTTTGAGGGTTTAGCGTTTTCAACAGCAGACTGACGGTTTGAGGGTTTAGCGTTTTCAACAGCAGACTGACGGTTTGAGGGGTTTAGCGTTTTCAACAGCAGACTGACGGTTTGAGGGTTTAGCGTTTTCAACAGCAGACTGACGGTTTGAGGGGTTTAGCGTTTTCAACAGCAGACTGACGGTTTGAGGGTTTAGCGTTTTCAACAGCAGACTGACGGTTTGAGGGTTTAGCGTTTTCAACAGCAGACTGACGGTTTGAGGGTTTAGCGTTTTCAACAGCAGACTGACGGTTTGAGGGTTTAGCGTTTTCAACAGCAGACTGACGGTTTGAGGGGTTTAGCGTTTTCAACAGCAGACTGACGGTTTGAGGGTTTAGCGTTTTCAACAGCAGACTGACGGTTTGAGGGTTTAGCGTTTTCAACAGCAGACTGACGGTTTGAGGGGTTTAGCGTTTTCAACAGTAGACTGACGGTTTGAGGGGTTTAGCGTTTTCAACAGCAGACTGACGGTTTGAGGGTTTAGCGTTTTCAACAGCAGACTGACGGTTTGAGGGGTTTAGCGTTTTCAACAGCAGACTGACGGTTTGAGGGTTTAGAGTTTTCAACAGCAGACTGACAGTTTGAGGGTTTAGCGTTTTCAACAGCAGACCGACGGTTTGAGGGGTTTAGCGTTTTCAACAGCAGACTGACGGTTTGAGGGTTTAGCGTTTTCAACAGCAGACTGACGGTTTGAGGGTTTAGCGTTTTCAACAGCAGACTGACGGTTTGAGGGGTTTAGCGTTTTCAACAGCAGACTGACGGTTTGAGGGTTTAGAGTTTTCAACAGCAGACTGACAGTTTGAGGGTTTAGCGTTTTCAACAGCAGACTGACGGTTTGAGGGTTTAGAGTTTTCAACAGCAGACTGACGGTTTGAGGGTTTAGCGTTTTCAACAGCAGACTGACAGTTTGAGGGGTTTAGAGTTTTCAACAGCAGACTGACAGTTTGAGGGTTTAGCGTTTTCAACAGCAGACTGACAGTTTGAGGGTTTAGCGTTTTCAACAGCAGACTGACGGTTTGAGGGTTTAGAGTTTTCAACAGCAGACTGACAGTTTGAGGGTTTAGCGTTTTCAACAGCAGACCGACGGTTTGAGGGGTTTAGCGTTTTCAACAGCAGACTGACAGTTTGAGGGTTTAGCGTTTTCAACAGCAGACTGACAGTTTGAGGGTTTAGCGTTTTCAACAGCAGACTGACGGTTTGAGGGTTTAGAGTTTTCAACAGCAGACTGACAGTTTGAGGGTTTAGCGTTTTCAACAGCAGACCGACGGTTTGAGGGGTTTAGCGTTTTCAACAGCAGACTGACAGTTTGAGGGTTTAGCGTTTTCAACAGCAGACTGACGGTTTGAGGGGTTTAGCGTTTTCAACAGCAGACTGACGGTTTGAGGGGTTTAGCGTTTTCAACAGCAGACTGACGGTTTGAGGGTTTAGAGTTTTCAACTCAAGCCGTCAAACTGACGTCATCAGAGAAGGAACGCCATTCCAGACCAGAAGCAACTTTACAGATTTAGATGAAAGATTACCACGACAAACTGTCTTTTTCTGTGTATAACTACTTGCACGGAATAATTGTTCACCACAAGACTAGTAATATATGCTAACAAAGTAAATAGGGTCAATTCTAATTTCATGACGACTTTCAGCTGGACTGTGACGCTATTTTCTTCTGAAAACAAACTTTGTTGGATTATTTTCCTGTTATCTTTGTAAAGCTGATTTGAAACAATCTGTATTGTAAAAGCGCTATATAAATAAAGCTGACTTGACTTGACACACACACACACACTCACTCTCACACACACATACACTAACACTCTCACACACACAATCTCTCTCTCTCTCTCTCCCACACACATACACACATACACACACACACACACTCTCTCTCTCTCTCCCACACACATACACTAACACTCTCTCACACACACACTCTCTCTCTCTCTCTCCCACACACATACACACACACACACACTCTCTCTCTCTCTCTCTCTCTCCCACACACATACACTAACACTCTCACACACACACTCTCTCTCTCTCTCCCACACACACACAGGCCCAGAGGAGTCGAGAGTCACAGACACCAGACGATCACACAGTTGCTGAGATGCAAGTCCTTCTGTCGCTACTGTCTCTCGGGTTGGTGTGTGTCGCTCTGGACCCGGTGCGTGTCACTCTGGATCCAACGCCGCTAACGGAAGCAACGGTAAAAGAAGGAACTCGTCTGTCTTTGCATTACATTTCTTTGATAATTCTGAAAGTTGTGCAACATGAGCTTGTTTTCCTGTCTCTCAGGTCTATCTGAAGCGATACGGTTATTTATCTTCCTCATCCAACGCAGCTCATCAGGGGCTTCAAACGGAGCAAATGAATGAGGCTCTTCGGTATCTCTCACATACACACACACACACACACACACACACACACACACACACACACACGTCAGTGGGGTAAGCTGTGCCACTTTGTTTTTTTTATTGTCAAACATCAAGATGAACTTAAATGATAAAGTGAACCCAACTGTTCCAAAGTCTTGTTCTGCCACATGAACAACCGTTCTGCGTTCTGCCGAGGAATGGGCTGACACAGCTTACCCCACTCTCCTCCACAGCTGAACGGATCTCTTTTCCTGAGATCAACACAACACATAAACACAGACCCACCGTCACTAACCCTGTTTCAGACTCTTCCAGAAGGTGACGGGGTTACGGGTGACAGGTCGACTGGACGGGCGAACGCTGGTCATGATGAGATCCGCTCGCTGTGGCCTGAGAGATGCCTTCAACACGCTGGAGTATCGCCTCCTGGGTGCGTCTCAATCAGCGGAGGATCCATGTCTGTCACTGCCTCATTTACAGTCATTTAAAGCTACACTGTGTAACTTTTTTAGTTGATTCTTAGCAAAAAACACTTAGTTCTTTCAAAAATATATGTGCTCATTAATGTATATTTACTTCTTTCAAGTAATAAAGTATTCTCGTAAGTTTATAATCTGCCATTGAAAGTACATACGGGTGAGGGGTTCGAATGCTGGTCGCCATGTTGCCCCTCCATCTTGAAACTACTTTAGCCAAAGAGGGACATACCTGTAAATTAAAGCTTCGCCTTTCGCGCTTTACACTCAGTGACGCAGAGACGAATGCGAGGGGGAGATTACTCGCGAGCTCGCGAGTGCCGTCAGATTTGAAAGATAGTGTGTGTGTGTGTGTGTGTGTGTGTGTGTGTGTGTGTGTGTGTGTGTGTGTGTGTGTGTGTGAGAGTGTGAGTGTGAGTGTGAGTGTGTGTGTGTACTCACATTTGAAAGAGAGAATTAAAACGTCAATGCGACAGACAAATCAGCAAGACCATAGTCAATATTGGAGTAACTTTTCCCAGATGGAAAGAGCTCATGAGGAGAAAAGATTTTAAAACGGACGCCGAGGTTGCCTGCTTTCTTCTCGACAGGTAATTCAGCCTGTTGTAATTCATTTGTGTAAATTCAAAGTTTTATAGTTGCTTGTCTAACCATAGCATGGTTGTGCATAACGCCAGAACGACCTCTAGTATAACTTCATCCTCGCGTCAATGGTGAAAAAGTATTGTTTACCTTGTAACATAAATCTGTGCTGCGACGGATCACAGGTGATGAATAGTTTTAAAGGTGCAATTTTTTAAGCTATATAAAAAAAAAGGACACTGTAAATTTTAGTTATTTTTAATTGCTTTTACTTTGTACACATTGTAACGTTAGCCTAATCTGATTATGCTGGGATAGCCAATTCTAAGGGTGACGTTTACCTCCTGACATCTGTCCTGTAGTTTTATTCATTTTAGACGTATTGTTTATTATTGTCATGGACGAAGTGATAACTGGAAGCCATGTTAATCTTGGAATAATACGGACACCGTAGGAGTTTAAACGCCCTCGGAATTGAGAGGAACAGAAACAAATATTCACTGGGTAGTCATATACAATTTCACCACTAGATGGGGGTAAAAATCACACAGTGTAGCTTTAACATTCTTCATGATATCTTGCACTATATATTATGTTTGGTTTTGTTCAGTTTGCCCGGAGATGCTCTTATCTACGCAAGGCTTGTTCTCCAGCAGAACAGAGTCGTAACGCCGGTCCACTGAATGTCAGTGAACTCTGACTCAAGCCTTGCATAAACTACGTTACACCACGTTAAGACTGTGTCTTTATAACTAGTCTGACCAACTAGCAATACAAATTAGACCAAAATACCTTTATATATCAGTAGTGTTGGGAAGTAACTAGTTACATGTAACGAGTTTTGTAATTTATTAAGAAAATAAATGTAACTGTAATCCGTTACAGTTGCGGAGAAAAAAATGTGTAATTAAATTACAGTTACTTATTAAAATGTTAACGATTACAAAAGATGTTACATCTGAATATTTTCTGTAAAAAGCTAGGATTTGTTGAATAATATTAATTTGCTGCTTTGCCTGTTTTTGATGTGCACGATGCCTCCTGTCATTTAAAGGCTGTTTAGTAAAGCAATGCTATTCTGATGCTTTTGATTGGTTCTGTTGTTTCTATTTGCAGCGCAACACGTCTGCCAATTACATCAATCCACATTACCGCTGAAAGCTTTTGGCTACAACCTGTCTGAGATTTGCCACCATGGCGAGTGATAAAAATGCATTCCAGTGCTGGAAATATAAAAAATTATTTCATCCAGAAATCTGTATTTACCCTCAGATTGATCTCAAAGAAAAAAGAGGTGCTTAAGTCTGATTTTGAAAGACAGACAGTATCAGTGTTAAGCACTACTGTACGGTTAACCCTGCCTGGTTTAAATGTTTGAAAATGATTAACAGTTGAAAACATTTGAAAGAAATTTAGAAAAGTAATCAAATGTAATCAGTTACAATACTTTAATAAAGTAACTGAAATAGTTGCACTACTTAATACATTTTAAATAGGGTAACTTGTAATATGGAACCTATTACATTTCCAAAGTCAAGTCACCTTCATTTATATAGCGCTTTTTACAATATAGATTGTTTCAAAGCAGCTTTACAGTGATAACAGGAAAATCATGCAACAAAGCTTGTTTTAGCTGTGCAGCAGATCTATAAAAAAAATCATTGTCCAGTTTAAGTTAGTTTTAGATTGATTCACTTATGTTGTAAAAATCATTAGTTACTAATTTAGGAGCCGCTTACACGACACCGTTTTAACTGAAAACAGAAAACTTTTAATGCGTTCATTTACACAACAACAGTGTTTTGGTGGCCAGAGAACGCAAACTTGGAAATAGTGTTCAAAGTGCACGTTTTTGAAAACAAAAGTTACCTTGCCAACACTGTATGTAAGTGACTTAGAAAAGAAGAAAAAGGTGACCCTTGTAAGCCTAGTGTAAGTGGTGTGTTCACCGGCCACAGGTCACTGGCGTAAGAAGAGACTGACCTATCGCATCCACAACCATCCTCTTCCTCTGGGTTGGGCTCGGACTCGAGAAGCGGTTCGGTCCGCCTTCAACTACTGGAGCGCCGTCTCTCAACTTCACTTCCGAGAGGTCAGCGGAGGTCACGCGGACATCCAGCTCTCCTTCCACAGAAGAGGCCAGGGATGCCCCGTTCCTTTTGACGGACCAGGTGACACTCTTTTACAAAACACATTTCCAGTAAACATTAGATGTTAGTGTTTGAAATTACATTGCAAAAAAGCATTTAAGGCATGTAATGCATTTTTGTAAAATATGCCTTCAGAAAAATGTAATGTAAATTTTTTTAAAATGTAATATCAGGAAATTTCAAATGGATGATGTCAAAATGTGCCTGTTTTGGGCACAAACGTTTGTTGAGCTTGTGCTGATGCGTATCTGTTGCTCTGGGGGTTCAGGGCAGGTTTTGGGTCATGCCGAAGGCCCGGAGTCTGGCGCGGTTCACTTCGATGCTGATGAGGTGTGGACGGAGGGGCGGAGTTACGGAACAAACTTGCGCATCGTAGCCGCCCATGAGATAGGCCACGCCCTCGGACTGGGCCACTCCCAGTTCCACAGCGCACTCATGGGTCCGGTGTACACGGGGTATCGGGACGGATTCAGACTGCACCATGACGACATCCGTGGAATCCAGACTCTGTACGGTAAGAACATGGACTCGTGTTTCCACTGTGTCCACATGACTGAAGTTTAACCACAGACCGAAAGGTTATTTATATCACCTGTCTCAGGAAAACCTGTGGAAAGACCATCCGCTGCTCAGAGAAAGCCTGATGCGCATCCGTCTGTCCCGGACCCCTGCTCTGCGGCGCTGGACGCCCTCATGCTGGGTAACAGAACAGCCGATCTCTGACCCGTCCAACACCTAATGCGGGTCATTCAGCCTCACGTCTCTGTGCTTCTCTCTCCTCTCTCTGAAGGACCTCACCACAAGACTTCTGCTTTCAGAGGTCATTACGTGTGGACCATCTCAGATTCCGGTCATGACGCTCCCGTTCAGATTAATGCCCTGTGGAAAGAGCTGCCCGGCAACATCAATGCAGCTGTTCACTCACGAAGAACCAACAAGTCCTATTTCCTTAAAGGTGAAGTGTAAACCAACACAGTGTTGAATTCAATAAGATCTGCTGAAACAGAAATACATTTGTAATTATAAAGAACAAATAAAAACATGTACTTTCATTATAGAACAGTTTTGAGGTGTGTACTGTATGTTGCATTTATTATTAATAATAATAACCAGTTGTACCTGATTGCCACAGGAGATAAAGTGTGGAGATACTCTGGCTTTAAACTGGACCACGGGTACCCGAAACGACTCCGTATTCCCGCAGACATAGACGCTGCGTTCTTCCTCAGCAGCCGTCGAGCGCTCGTCTTCATCAAGGTGACAGAATCCTGCACAGAGAACCTTCTGTTCTGGTAATCAGCTCAGAGTCATTCTGTGAACAAGCGTAAGCAGCGATTGTCTGTTCTTTAGGGATCGGATTACTGGCTTTGGGATGAACTGGGGTCCGGTAAACTCCTGCTTCAGCCCAGACCTGTGTCCCAACTCATCGCCGGCTTGCCCTCGGATCCGGACGCAGCCGTGGCCCGGAGCGACGGAGGGGTGTTCGTGTTCCGAGGCGAGCAGTACTGGAGCGTGAGTCCTGCGCTGATGCTGGACGAGGGTTATCCGCGCCGCGCCAGAGAGCCGTGGATGCCGTGTGACGACTAGCACTGCAGAGTCCTAATTGCTTTACTCAAGAATTATTTTCATGCATATTATCTTCATATCATACATCCAAAAGGGCATCATTACAGAAAAGATAAGACATATTACGAAATCATTGTCAACAGTACATTAGTAATCTCTGGTTTTTTTAACATGAGCATGTACTTATGCATGACTGTAACAGGTGTATTAGTGGCTTGTGGATTCATCTGTTAATCATTCGACTGAGTATTAATAAAAAGGACTGAATCTAAGTGTAAATGTTTTGATGGGTAGAAATGGCATTTTCAGTGATGACTGAGTCAATGCTGAGATAAACGCATTTAATTTCACATTTAAAGGAATTGAGAAAACCTGCCCTTGTGTCTTTCCCAACACTTTCATTTTTCGGTGGAACTGAAGGGGAATGACGCACGAGATCCCTGATGTGCTCTGCTTTTGGACAATGACAATAAGCTCCATAAGTGCCTAAAAGACACCATACAAGTGGTCTTCAAAGTTAATCCAATTCATGCTTGAATTAAGACTCAATATATTTTTGAGTCTGTTTCTTGCATAACGCATCTGTTACAGAAGCAGACTCACGAGAAGGAGATTACTGAGCAGATGAACTGAAAGCAGGGTTAGTGGTAAGTGCAATGATACTCTGGAGAGGGGGATGCTGGCGGTGAATATTATGGTTCTTACTGCTGAGATGACTGGTAGATACGATGGATGGCAGGAACTCTGAACAGCAGAAGACTTGGAGACACAGAGGAAGGACGAGACGAGACACTGGAGGAACAACACAGAGGAGAATGGAGACGAGACGATGGAGGAACAACACTGAGGAGAATGGAGACGAGACGATGGAGGAACAACACTGAGGAGAATGGAGACGAGACACTGGAGGAACAACACTGAGGAGAATGGAGACGAGACACTGGAGGAACAACACTGAGGAGAATGGAGACGAGACACTGGAGGAACAACACTGAGGAGAATGGAGACGAGACGCTGGAGGAACAACACTGAGGAGAATGGAGACGAGACACTGGAGGAACAACACTGAGGAGAATGGAGACGAGACACTGGAGGAACAACACTGAGGAGAATGGAGACGAGACACTGGAGGAACAACACTGAGGAGAATGGAGACGAGACGCTGGAGGAACAACACTGAGGAGAATGGAGACGAGACACTGGAGGAACAACACTGAGGAGAATGGAGACGAGACACTGGAGGAACAACACTGAGGAGAATGGAGACGTGACACTGGAGGAACAACACTGAGGAGAATGGAGACGAGACACTGGAGGAACAACACTGAGGAGAATGGAGACGAGACACTGGAGGAACAACACTGAGGAGAATGGAGACGAGACGCTGGAGGAACAACACTGAGGAGAATGGAGACGAGACACTGGAGGAACAACACTGAGGAGAATGGAGACGAGACACTGGAGGAACAACACTGAGGAGAATGGAGACGAGACGATGGAGGAACAACACTGAGGAGAATGGAGACGAGACGCTGGAGAAACAACACTGAGGAGAATGGAGACGAGACGATGGAGGAACAACACTGAGGAGAATGGAGACGAGACACTGGAGGAACAACACTGAGGAGAATGGAGACGAGACACTGGAGGAACAACACTGAGGAGAATGGAGACGAGACACTGGAGGAACAACACTGAGGAGAATGGAGACGAGACACTGGAGGAACAACACTGAGGAGAATGGAGACGAGACACTGGAGGAACAACACTGAGGAGAATGGAGACGAGACGATGGAGGAACAACACTGAGGAGAATGGAGACGAGACACTGGAGGAACAACACTGAGGAGAATGGAGACGAGACACTGGAGGAACAACACTGAGGAGAATGGAGACGAGACGCTGGAGGAACAACACTGAGGAGAATGGAGACGAGACACTGGAGGAACAACACTGAGGAGAATGGAGACGAGACGATGGAGGAACAACACTGAGGAGAATGGAGACGAGACACTGGAGGAACAACACTGAGGAGAATGGAGACGAGACACTGGAGGAACAACACTGAGGAGAATGGAGACGAGACACTGGAGGAACAACACTGAGGAGAATGGAGACGAGACACTGGAGGAACAACACTGAGGAGAATGGAGACGAGACACTGGAGGAACAACACTGAGGAGAATGGAGACGAGACACTGGAGGAACAACACTGAGGAGAATGGAGACGAGACGATGGAGGAACAACACTGAGGAGAATGGAGACGAGACGCTGGAGGAACAACACTGAGGAGAATGGAGACGAGACACTGGAGGAACAACACTGAGGAGAATGGAGACGAGACGATGGAGGAACAACACTGAGGAGAATGGAGACGAGACACTGGAGGAACAACACTGAGGAGAATGGAGACGAGACACTGGAGGAACAACACTGAGGAGAATGGAGACGAGACGCTGGAGGAACAACACTGAGGAGAATGGAGACGAGACACTGGAGGAACAACACTGAGGAGAATGGAGACGAGACACTGGAGGAACAACACTGAGGAGAATGGAGACGAGACACTGGAGGAACAACACTGAGGAGAATGGAGACGAGACGCTGGAGGAACAACACTGAGGAGAATGGAGACGAGACACTGGAGGAACAACACTGAGGAGAATGGAGACGAGACGATGGAGGAACAACACTGAGGAGAATGGAGACGAGACACTGGAGGAACAACACTGAGGAGAATGGAGACGAGACACTGGAGGAACAACACTGAGGAGAATGGAGACGAGACGCTGGAGGAACAACACTGAGGAGAATGGAGACGAGACACTGGAGGAACAACACTGAGGAGAATGGAGACGAGACGATGGAGGAACAACACTGAGGAGAATGGAGACGAGACACTGGAGGAACAACACTGAGGAGAATGGAGACGAGACACTGGAGGAACAACACTGAGGAGAATGGAGACGAGACACTGGAGGAACAACACTGAGGAGAATGGAGACGAGACACTGGAGGAACAACACTGAGGAGAATGGAGACGAGACACTGGAGGAACAACACTGAGGAGAATGGAGACGAGACACTGGAGGAACAACACTGAGGAGAATGGAGACGAGACGATGGAGGAACAACACTGAGGAGAATGGAGACGAGACACTGGAGGAACAACACTGAGGAGAATGGAGACGAGACGATGGAGGAACAACACTGAGGAGAATGGAGACGAGACACTGGAGGAACACCACTGAGGAGAATGGAGACGAGACACTGGAGGAACACCACTGAGGAGAATGGAGACGAGACACTGGAGGAACAACACTGAGGAGAATGGAGACGAGACACTGGAGGAACAACACTGAGGAGAATGGAGACGAGACACTGGAGGAACAACACTGAGGAGAATGGAGACGAGACGCTGGAGGAACAACACTGAGGAGAATGGAGACGAGACGATGGAGGAACAACACTGAGGAGAATGGAGACGAGACGATGGAGGAACAACACTGGGGAGAATGGAGACGAGACGATGGAGGAACAACACTGAGGAGAATGGAGACAAGACGATGGAGGAACAACACTGAGGAGAATGGAGACGAGACACTGGAGGAACAACACTGAGGAGAATGGAGACGAGACGCTGGAGGAACAACACTGAGGAGAATGGAGACGAGACACTGGAGGAACAACACTGAGGAGAATGGAGACGAGACGATGGAGGAACAACACTGGGGAGAATGGAGACGAGACGATGGAGGAACAACACTGAGGAGAATGGAGACAAGACGATGGAGGAACAACACTGAGGAGAATGGAGACGAGACACTGGAGGAACAACACTGAGGAGAATGGAGACGAGACACTGGAGGAACAACACTGAGGAGAATGGAGACGAGACACTGGAGGAACAACACTGAGGAGAATGGAGACGAGACACTGGAGGAACAACACTGAGGAGAATGGAGACGAGACACTGGAGGAACAACACTGAGGAGAATGGAGACGAGACGATGGAGGAACAACACTGAGGAGAATGGAGACGAGACACTGGAGGAACAACACTGAGGAGAATGGAGACGAGACGATGGAGGAACAACACTGAGGAGAATGGAGACGAGACACTGGAGGAACACCACTGAGGAGAATGGAGACGAGACACTGGAGGAACACCACTGAGGAGAATGGAGACGAGACACTGGAGGAACAACACTGAGGAGAATGGAGACGAGACACTGGAGGAACAACACTGAGGAGAATGGAGACGAGACACTGGAGGAACAACACTGAGGAGAATGGAGACGAGACGCTGGAGGAACAACACTGAGGAGAATGGAGACGAGACGCTGGAGGAACAACACTGAGGAGAATGGAGACGAGACACTGGAGGAACAACACTGAGGAGAATGGAGACGAGACACTGGAGGAACAACACAGAGGAGAATGGAGACGAGACACTGGAGGAACAACACTGAGGAGAATGGAGACGAGACGCTGGAGGAACAACACTGAGGAGAATGGAGACGAGACACTGGAGGAACAACACTGAGGAGAATGGAGACGAGACACTGGAGGAACAACACTGAGGAGAATGGAGACGAGACGCTGGAGGAACAACACTGAGGAGAATGGAGACGAGACGCTGGAGGAACAACACTGAGGAGAATGGAGACGAGACGCTGGAGGAACAACACTGAGGAGAATGGAGACGAGACACTGGAGGAACAACACTGAGGAGAATGGAGACGAGACACTGGAGGAACAACACTGAGGAGAATGGAGACGAGACACTGGAGGAACAACACTGAGGAGAATGGAGACGAGACACTGGAGGAACAACACTGAGGAGAATGGAGACGAGACACTGGAGGAACAACACTGAGGAGAATGGAGACGAGACACTGGAGGAACAACACTGAGGAGAATGGAGACGAGACACTGGAGGAACAACACTGAGGAGAATGGAGACGAGACACTGGAGGAACAACACTGAGGAGAATGGAGACGAGACGCTGGAGGAACAACACTGAGGAGAATGGAGACGAGACACTGGAGGAACAACACTGAGGAGAATGGAGACGAGACACTGGAGGAACAACACTGAGGAGAATGGAGACGAGACGCTGGAGGAACAACACTGAGGAGAATGGAGACGAGACGATGGAGGAACAACACTGAGGAGAATGGAGACGAGACACTGGAGGAACAACACTGAGGAGAATGGAGACGAGACACTGGAGGAACAACACTGAGGAGAATGGAGACGAGACGCTGGAGGAACAACACTGAGGAGAATGGAGACGAGACACTGGAGGAACAACACTGAGGAGAATGGAGACGAGACACTGGAGGAACAACACTGGGGAGAATGGAGACGAGACACTGGAGGAACAACACTGAGGAGAATGGAGACGAGACACTGGAGGAACAACACTGAGGAGAATGGAGACGAGACGCTGGAGGAACAACACTGAGGAGAATGGAGACGAGACACTGGAGGAACAACACTGAGGAGAATGGAGACGAGACACTGGAGGAACAACACTGAGGAGAATGGAGACGAGACGCTGGAGGAACAACACTGAGGAGAATGGAGACGAGACACTGGAAGAACAACACTGAGGAGAATGGAGACGAGACACTGGAGGAACAACACTGAGGAGAATGGAGACGAGACGCTGGAGGAACAACACTGAGGAGAATGGAGACGAGACACTGGAGGAACAACACTGAGGAGAATGGAGACGAGACACTGGAGGAACAACACTGGGGAGAATGGAGACGAGACACTGGAGGAACAACACTGAGGAGAATGGAGACGAGACACTGGAGGAACAACACTGAGGAGAATGGAGACGAGACGCTGGAGGAACAACACTGAGGAGAATGGAGACGAGACACTGGAGGAACAACACTGAGGAGAATGGAGACGAGACACTGGAGGAACAACACTGAGGAGAATGGAGACGAGACGCTGGAGGAACAACACTGAGGAGAATGGAGACGAGACGATGGAGGAACAACACTGAGGAGAATGGAGACGAGACACTGGAGGAACAACACTGAGGAGAATGGAGACGAGACACTGGAGGAACAACACTGAGGAGAATGGAGACGAGACGCTGGAGGAACAACACTGAGGAGAATGGAGACGAGACGATGGAGGAACAACACTGAGGAGAATGGAGACGAGACGATGGAGGAACAACACTGAGGAGAATGGAGACGAGACGCTGGAGGAACAACACTGAGGAGAATGGAGACGAGACACTGGAGGAACAACACTGAGGAGAATGGAGACGAGACACTGGAGGAACAACACTGAGGAGAATGGAGACGAGACACTGGAAGAACAACACTGAGGAGAATGGAGACGAGACACTGGAGGAACAACACTGAGGAGAATGGAGACGAGACGCTGGAGGAACAACACTGAGGAGAATGGAGACGAGACACTGGAGGAACAACACTGAGGAGAATGGAGACGAGACGCTGGAGGAACAACACTGAGGAGAATGGAGACGAGACACTGGAAGAACAACACTGAGGAGAATGGAGACGAGACACTGGAGGAACAACACTGAGGAGAATGGAGACGAGACGCTGGAGGAACAACACTGAGGAGAATGGAGACGAGACACTGGAGGAACAACACTGAGGAGAATGGAGACGAGACACTGGAGGAACAACACTGAGGAGAATGGAGACGAGACGCTGGAGGAACAACACTGAGGAGAATGGAGACGAGACGATGGAGGAACAACACTGAGGAGAATGGAGACGAGACGATGGAGGAACAACACTGAGGAGAATGGAGACGAGACGATGAGACGAGACACTGGAGGAACAACACTGAGGAGAATGGAGACGAGACACTGGAGGAACAACACTGAGGAGAATGGAGACGAAACACTGGAGGAACAACACTGAGGAGAATGGAGACGAGACGCTGGAGGATCAACACTGGGGAGAATGGAGACGAGACACTGGAGGAACAACACTGAGGAGAATGGAGACGAGACACTGGAGGAACAACACTGAGGAGAATGGAGACGAGACGATGGAGGAACAACACTGAGGAGAATGGAGACGAGACACTGGAGGAACAACACTGAGGAGAATGGAGACGAGACACTGGAGGAACAACACTGAGGAGAATGGAGACGAGACACTGGAGGAACAACACTGAGGAGAATGGAGACGAGAGGCTGGAGGAACAACACTGAGGAGAATGGAGACGAGACACTGGAGGAACAACACTGAGGAGAATGGAGACGAGACGCTGGAGGAACAACACTGAGGAGAATGGAGACGAGACACTGGAGGAACAACACTGAGGAGAATGGAGACGAGACACTGGAGGAACAACACTGAGGAGAATGGAGACGAGACACTGGAGGAACAACACTGAGGAGAATGGAGACGAGACGATGGAGGAACAACACTGAGGAGAATGGAGACGAGACACTGGAGGAACAACACTGAGGAGAATGGAGACGAGACACTGGAGGAACAACACTGAGGAGAATGGAGACGAGAGGCTGGAGGAACAACACTGAGGAGAATGGAGACGAGACACTGGAGGAACAACACTGAGGAGAATGGAGACGAGACGCTGGAGGAACAACACTGAGGAGAATGGAGACGAGACACTGGAGGAACAACACTGAGGAGAATGGAGACGAGACACTGGAGGAACAACACTGAGGAGAATGGAGACGAGACACTGGAGGAACAACACTGAGGAGAATGGAGACGAGACACTGGAGGAACAACACTGAGGAGAATGGAGACGAGACGCTGGAGGAACAACACTGAGGAGAATGGAGACGAGACGATGGAGGAACAACACTGAGGAGAATGGAGACGAGACACTGGAGGAACAACACTGAGGAGAATGGAGACGAGACACTGGAGGAACAACACTGAGGAGAATGGAGACGAGACACTGGAGGAACAACACTGAGGAGAATGGAGACGAGACACTGGAGGAACAACACTGAGGAGAATGGAGACGAGACGATGGAGGAACAACACTGAGGAGAATGGAGTCGAAACACTGGAGGAACAACACTGAGGAGAATGGAGACGAGACGATGGAGGAACAACACTGAGGAGAATGGAGACGAGACACTGGAGGAACAACACTGAGGAGAATGGAGACGAGACGCTGGAGGAACAACACTGAGGAGAATGGAGACGAGACGATGAGACGAGACACTGGAGGAACAACACTGAGGAGAATGGAGACGAGACGATGGAGGAACAACACTGAGGAGAATGGAGACGAGACGATGAGACGAGACACTGGAGGAACAACACTGAGGAGAATGGAGACGAGACGCTGGAGGAACAACACTGAGGAGAATGGAGACGAGACGATGAGACGAGACACTGGAGGAACAACACTGAGGAGAATGGAGACGAGACGCTGGAGGAACAACACTGAGGAGAATGGAGACGAGACGATGAGACGAGACACTGGAGGAACAACACTGAGGAGAATGGAGACGAGACGATGGAGGAACAACACTGAGGAGAATGGAGACGAGACGATGAGACGAGACACTGGAGGAACAACACTGAGGAGAATGGAGACGAGACGAGACACTGGAGGAACAACACGGAGGAGAATGGAGACGAGACGATGGAGGAACAACACTGAGGAGAATGGAGACGAGACGCTGGAGGAACAACACTGAGGAGAATGGAGACGAAACACTGGAGGAACAACACTGAGGAGAATGGAGACGAGACGCTGGAGGAACAACACTGAGGAGAATGGAGACGAGACACTGGAGGAACAACACTGAGGAGAATGGAGACGAGACGATGGAGGAACAACACTGAGGAGAATGGAGACGAGACGATGGAGGAACAACACTGAGGAGAATGGAGACGAGACGCTGGAGGAACAACACTGAGGAGAATGGAGACGAAACACTGGAGGAACAACACTGAGGAGAATGGAGATGAGACGCTGGAGGAACAACACTGAGGAGAATGGAGACGAGACACTGGAGGAACAACACTGAGGAGAATGGAGACGAGACGATGGAGGAACAACACTGAGGAGAATGGAGACGAGACGCTGGAGGAACAACACGGAGGAGAATGGAGACGAGACGCTGGAGGAACAACACGGAGGAGAATGGAGACGAGACGATGGAGGAACAACACTGAGGAGAATGGAGACGAGACACTGGAGGAACAACACT
The DNA here is from genome assembly GCF_949319135.1 of Squalius cephalus. Taxonomy (NCBI): domain Eukaryota; kingdom Metazoa; phylum Chordata; class Actinopteri; order Cypriniformes; family Leuciscidae; genus Squalius; species Squalius cephalus. Next base: position 21,022 of record NC_137137.1, read on the forward strand.
GAGGAGAATGGAGACGAGACGCTGGAGGAACAACACTGAGGAGAATGGAGACGAGACACTGGAGGAACAACACTGAGGAGAATGGAGACGAGACACTGGAGGAACAACACTGAGGAGAATGGAGACGAGACGCTGGAGGAACAACACGGAGGAGAATGGAGACGAGACGATGGAGGAACAACACTGAGGAGAATGGAGATGAGACACTGGAGGAACAACACTGAGGAGAATGGAGACGAGACACTGGAGGAACAACACTGAGGAGAATGGAGACGAGACACTGGAGGAACAACACTGAGGAGAATGGAGACGAGACACTGGAGGAACAACACTGAGGAGAATGGAGACGAGACACTGGAGGAACAACACTGAGGAGAATGGAGACGAGACACTGGAGGAACAACACTGAGGAGAATGGAGACGAGACACTGGAGGAACAACACTGAGGAGAATGGAGACGAGACGCTGGAGGAACAACATGGAGGAGAATGGAGACGAGACACTGGAGGAACAACACTGAGGAGAATGGAGACGAGACGATGAGACGAGACACTGGAGGAACAACACTGAGGAGAATGGAGACGAAACACTGGAGGAACAACACTGAGGAGAATGGAGACGAGACACTGGAGGAACAACACTGAGGAGAATGGAGACGAGACGCTGGAGGAACAACACTGAGGAGAATGGAGACGAGACGATGGAGGAACAACACTGAGGAGAATGGAGACGAGACGATGAGACGAGACACTGGAGGAACAACACTGAGGAGAATGGAGACGAGACACTGGAGGAACAACACTGAGGAGAATGGAGACGAGACGATGGAGGAACAACACTGAGGAGAATGGAGACGAGACGATGAGACGAGACACTGGAGGAACAACACTGAGGAGAATGGAGACGAGACGCTGGAGGAACAACACTGAGGAGAATGGAGACGAGACGATGAGACGAGACACTGGAGGAACAACACTGAGGAGAATGGAGACGAGACGATGGAGGAACAACACTGAGGAGAATGGAGACGAGACGATGAGACGAGACACTGGAGGAACAACACTGAGGAGAATGGAGACGAGACGAGACACTGGAGGAACAACACGGAGGAGAATGGAGACGAGACGATGGAGGAACAACACTGAGGAGAATGGAGACGAGACACTGGAGGAACAACACTGAGGAGAATGGAGACGAGACACTGGAGGAACAACACTGAGGAGAATGGAGACGAGACGCTGGAGGAACAACACTGAGGAGAATGGAGACGAGACGCTGGAGGAACAACACGGAGGAGAATGGAGACGAGACGATGGAGGAACAACACTGAGGAGAATGGAGACGAAACACTGGAGGAACAACACTGAGGAGAATGGAGACGAGACACTGGAGGAACAACACTGAGGAGAATGGAGACGAGACACTGGAGGAACAACACTGAGGAGAATGGAGACGAGACACTGGAGGAACAACACTGGGGAGAATGGAGACGAGACGATGGAGGAACAACACTGAGGAGAATGGAGACGAGACGCTGGAGGAACAACACTGAGGAGAATGGAGACGAGACGATGGAGGAACAACACTGAGGAGAATGGAGACGAGACACTGGAGGAACAACACAGAGGAGAATGGAGACGAGACACTGGAGGAACACCACTGAGGAGAATGGAGACGAGACACTGGAGGAACAACACTGAGGAGAATGGAGACGAGAGGCTGGAGGAACAACACTGAGGAGAATGGAGACGAGACACTGGAGGAACAACACTGAGGAGAATGGAGACGAGACGCTGGAGGAACAACACTGAGGAGAATGGAGACGAGACACTGGAGGAACAACACTGAGGAGAATGGAGACGAGACACTGGAGGAACAACACTGAGGAGAATGGAGACGAGACACTGGAGGAACAACACTGAGGAGAATGGAGACGAGACACTGGAGGAACAACACTGAGGAGAATGGAGACGAGACACTGGAGGAACAACACTGAGGAGAATGGAGACGAGACGATGGAGGAACAACACTGAGGAGAATGGAGACGAGACGCTGGAGGAACAACACTGAGGAGAATGGAGACGAGACGATGGAGGAACAACACTGAGGAGAATGGAGACGAGACACTGGAGGAACAACACAGAGGAGAATGGAGACGAGACACTGGAGGAACACCACTGAGGAGAATGGAGACGAGACACTGGAGGAACAACACTGAGGAGAATGGAGACGAGAGGCTGGAGGAACAACACTGAGGAGAATGGAGACGAGACACTGGAGGAACAACACTGAGGAGAATGGAGACGAGACGCTGGAGGAACAACACTGAGGAGAATGGAGACGAGACACTGGAGGAACAACACTGAGGAGAATGGAGACGAGACACTGGAGGAACAACACTGAGGAGAATGGAGACGAGACACTGGAGGAACAACACTGAGGAGAATGGAGACGAGACACTGGAGGAACAACACTGAGGAGAATGGAGACGAGACACTGGAGGAACAACACTGAGGAGAATGGAGACGAGACGATGGAGGAACAACACTGAGGAGAATGGAGACGAGACACTGGAGGAACAACACTGAGGAGAATGGAGACGAGACGATGGAGGAACAACACTGAGGAGAATGGAGACGAGACACTGGAGGAACAACACTGAGGAGAATGGAGACGAGACACTGGAGGAACAACACTGAGGAGAATGGAGACGAGACACTGGAGGAACAACACTGAGGAGAATGGAGACGAGACACTGGAGGAACAACACTGAGGAGAATGGAGACGAGACGCTGGAGGAACAACACTGAGGAGAATGGAGACGAGACACTGGAGGAACAACACTGAGGAGAATGGAGACGAGACGCTGGAGGAACAACACTGAGGAGAATGGAGACGAGACACTGGAGGAACAACACTGAGGAGAATGGAGACGAGACGCTGGAGGAACAACACTGAGGAGAATGGAGACGAGACACTGGAGGAACAACACTGAGGAGAATGGAGACGAGACGCTGGAGGAACAACACTGAGGAGAATGGAGACGAGACACTGGAGGAACAACACTGAGGAGAATGGAGACGAGACACTGGAGGAACAACACTGAGGAGAATGGAGACGAGACACTGGAGGAACAACACTGAGGAGAATGGAGACGAGACACTGGAGGAACAACACTGAGGAGAATGGAGACGAGACACTGGAGGAACAACACTGAGGAGAATGGAGACGAGACACTGGAGGAACAACACTGAGGAGAATGGAGACGAGACACTGGAGGAACAACACTGAGGAGAATGGAGACGAGACACTGGAGGAACAACACTGAGGAGAATGGAGACGAGACGCTGGAGGAACAACACTGAGGAGAATGGAGACGAGACACTGGAGGAACAACACTGAGGAGAATGGAGACGAGACACTGGAGGAACAACACTGAGGAGAATGGACACGAGACACTGGAGGAACAACACTGAGGAGAATGGAGACGAGACGATGGAGGAACAACACTGAGGAGAATGGAGACGAGACACTGGAGGAACAACACTGAGGAGAATGGAGACGAGACACTGGAGGAACAACACTGAGGAGAATGGAGACGAGACGCTGGAGGAACAACACTGAGGAGAATGGAGACGAGACACTGGAGGAACAACACTGAGGAGAATGGAGACGAGACACTGGAGGAACAACACTGAGGAGAATGGAGACGAGACACTGGAGGAACAACACTGAGGAGAATGGAGACGAGACACTGGAGGAACAACACTGAGGAGAATGGAGACGAGACACTGGAGGAACAACACTGAGGAGAATGGAGACGAGACGATGGAGGAACAACACTGAGGAGAATGGAGACGAGACACTGGAGGAACAACACTGAGGAGAATGGAGACGAGACACTGGAGGAACAACACTGAGGAGAATGGACACGAGACACTGGAGGAACAACACTGAGGAGAATGGAGACGAGACGATGGAGGAACAACACTGAGGAGAATGGAGACGAGACACTGGAGGAACAACACTGAGGAGAATGGAGACGAGACACTGGAGGAACAACACTGAGGAGAATGGAGACGAGACACTGGAGGAACAACACTGAGGAGAATGGAGACGAGACACTGGAGGAACAACACTGAGGAGAATGGAGACGAGACGATGGAGGAACAACACTGAGGAGAATGGAGACGAGACACTGGAGGAACAACACTGAGGAGAATGGAGACGAGACACTGGAGGAACAACACTGAGGAGAATGGAGACGAGACGCTGGAGGAACAACACTGAGGAGAATGGAGACGAGACACTGGAGGAACAACACTGAGGAGAATGGAGACGAGACACTGGAGGAACAACACTGAGGAGAATGGAGACGAGACACTGGAGGAACAACACTGAGGAGAATGGAGACGAGACACTGGAGGAACAACACTGAGGAGAATGGAGACGAGACACTGGAGGAACAACACTGAGGAGAATGGAGACGAGACGATGGAGGAACAACACTGAGGAGAATGGAGACGAGACACTGGAGGAACAACACTGAGGAGAATGGAGACGAGACACTGGAGGAACAACACTGAGGAGAATGGAGACGAGACACTGGAGGAACAACACTGAGGAGAATGGAGACGAGACACTGGAGAAGGATCGCTGGAGATATCAGGTAGTAAGTCGTAAAAGGCAAGGTCAGTAGTCCTCTTCATACAAAGAGACCGGACAATGAGCCGTGGTGAAGTGTGTGTATAAATAGAGGCAGTGATGAGGTGCAGGTGTGTGTGATTAGAACTCAGGTGAGGGAGTGCGCTGTGATTGACTGGTGTGAGAGCCTGGCAGATCTGGAACAGCATCATTAGATGGCGGCTTGTTTGTAGACGTGTTCGTTGGTCTGTCTTCCATTGTTTAATCAAAGTGTTATAATTATAGTTTTTTCTGGTGAGTGTGACCAGACAACGTTTAAAAAAAAAAAAAAAAAGCGTATATTGGTTTTTTTTGTTTTATTTTTGTTGCTGCAATACTTTGTGGATATCTGGGCCTTTTGGTGTTGAGGATCCTGCCGAAAGCAGCGAGAGGGATCGTGAGGTAACTGTGCTTTGTCAGTGGCATGATCTGTGTGCCGGGACTGCACCGGGATTGCGTAGTGATCATGGCCCGAAGCTCCGGCTATCCTGGAGAGACATTTCTCGTGAATCGTTATTCTCTTCTGGAGATGTATCGCGTGGACTACGCTGCTTGTGGTCGCATGGAAACGGGAGATTCTCAGCCCATGCGATGCCTACCTGTTGTAAAGATCTGACAACAGAAGGCCCAGCAAGGAGATCGTGGTTAGTTCTCACCTTGCTTCGATTATCGGGTAATGTTCACCCCAACCCGGGTCCACCGTTAGCCCAGCTTCAAATGCCAGACGAATTCAAATCTTCAAATGGATTACGTGTTTTTCATCTGAATTTGCGCAGCCTGATTAATAAAATTGACTTTTTAAGAGTTTGGGCCGACACGACTGGTGCAGACATAATGGTCTTTACTGAGACATGGCTAAAAGCATCAGTCACAAATGATGTGATTAATATTGATGCATATAAAGTCTTCAGATCTGATTGTGCAAAAAAAGGAGGGGGGACTGCAATATATGTGAAATCTAATTTAAACTGTTCCTGCATTCAGTCGCTCAGCAAACCAAATGGCTTTGAACTTTTAGCGCTCAAACTAAATCTTCCTTCTGGTTCAGATATTATTGTGGCTGGATGTTATCGCCCACCTTCAACATTGACTTCAAGTGAGGTGTGTACTTTACTTGCAGATTTCTTTCATGATTGGACCAAATATGAATTGATTATACTTAGCAATTTTAACTGAGACTTTTTAAAGAGATCTGTGACTCTCTTTGCTTGGTACAGTTGATTAACTCAGCAACCCGGATGAATCAAAAGGATGGACTGATCTACTTTATTGGACTTAATTTTAACTAATGCTTCCTACAGATAGTCAGCATTTGGAGTCTTTTGCAATGACATTAGTGATCACTGTGCAGTTGTCTGTGTGAGAAATTGTAAAACTCCTAGAACTTCACTGCGTTATATTTATAAAAGATTTTTTAAGCATTTTAATGAACAAGTTTTCCTATGCGATCTCTACAATAGTGATTTGGGTGTTGTTTCATGTATGCCAGATGTTACTCTGGTTTAGGATTATTTCAAATCGACATTCTCATCCATATGCGATACACACACTCCAGTCAAAAGGGTTAGGATAAGTGGTAAAGGTAACCCTTGGTGTAATGATACTGTTTCTACTTCTATAAAACAGAGGAATTCTGCTTGGGCTAAGGCAAAGAACTCAAACAATTCTCTAGATTGGATCTCCTACAGAGCATTACAAAATAAATGCACAAAATTAATCAAAAGTGCAAAACTTGATTATTATCGATCTACGATAAATGAAAATTTAAATAATCCTACAAAGTTTTGGAAATTAGTCAAGTCTACTTCAGTACCAAATCTGTCATTTAAATGTTAATCATACTGTAGTTAAGGGCAGAGAAGTTATTGCAGATATTTTACTTGAGTTGGCTCCACTTCTGAGTCTATTGTTGCCTTGGCTTTTGGCTTGCTTAGTTGGGGACATTTAATATTCAACAATATTAATGATCTGCCTTACTTAAGGTGGACGATGACGCAATTTTCTTCTAGAAACAAACTTTGTTGTATAATTTTCATGTTATCACTGTGAAGCTGCTTTGATGCAATCTGTATTGTAAAAAGCGCTATCTAAATAAAGGTGACATGACTTGGCTATTAAATTGGGTGTTGATACCTTTAAGGAAACTGCTGAACTACTCAATACTGCCCTTCACAATCATTTAATTTCATGCCCATCACCACTGCACAGGTTTCACAAAGCTCTAACGAAATTAGATACTAAAAAAAAGGTAAGAATTGATCAAATTGAGCCCTATTTCCTACAAATAAAAAGGTAAGAATTGATCAAATTGAGCCCTATTTCCTAAAATTGGCAGCTGATCTTGTAGCAGAGCCTATAGCCTCTATATTTAACTGAAGCCTCGTCTCCAGTGTTATGCCAAAAATGTGGAAATCGGCCACGGTTACTCCATTACTAAAGGGAGGAGATCCTTCAGATCCAAATAATTACTATCCTATTTCCAGATTTCCAGTTTTAGTGAAAGTCTTTGAATCACTGATAAATGACCAATTAAAACAATTTCTGTCGGTTAATAATATTCTTCACGATTATCAGTCAGGTTTAGAACAGGACATAGTAACATTACTGCAGCTATGTTAGTCTCAAATGATATTATAACTTCACGTGCTGCTCTATTTGTTGATCTATCAAAAGCTTTTGATTCTGTAGATCACAAATTAATGTTACAGAGACTCGGGTTTATAGGCCTTAGTGAAGCAGCTCTAAATTGGTTTGAAAATTGGTTTTCTGGTTGCAGTCAGAAAAGCTAAAGCTTCTGGTTTTTTGTTTGATTCAGTTAATGGTGCTCAAGTGAACCCTTTGATTGTTCAGTCAGAGAGCTTTGTGTCTAGTCAATCATTCAACTTTTCACCAACTGCAATCTCTGAGGTGTGCAAAGCCCTTAAATCTTTAGATGTTTCGAAATCGGCAGGTCCTGATAATCTAGAACCTTACTTTTTAAAGCTAGCAGCTGATTTTATTGCCCCACCTCTGACTTATATTTTTAACCTTTCACTTGACTTAAATGAAATTCCACTTATATGGAAATCAGCTTTTGTTCTTCCCCTGTATAAAGGCGGAGATCCCACACACCCAAATAATTACCGGCCCATTTCCAAGCTGTCAGTCTTGGCCAAAGTCCTCGAAACATTTGTCAGCAATCAATTAAAAGAATTTCGGGGGGGCGCTAGCGAGCACCACATGGAGTAGTTGTGGTTTTTTTTGTGTGCTTCAAATCCCTTGATTATTCTTTAATTTCACTAATAGTTTTTCTGTTGAAATCTGCTCATTACCTTTCCTTACGATCGCAGAAAACATGACCAAGCCAAAATCCAAAAAAGGTGACAAATTAGTAGAGGATGCTGGCGAAAAAGGTGCCTGTCAGTCAGACGACGCCCAAGCCGTTGCTAACTCCACGGACCTTAACTTAATCTCGCTGACATTATGGAGGCTATCAAATCAATGAACGGCTCCATGAATGAAAAATTCGATTCTCTGGAATCTACGCTGTGTCAGACGCTGGTCTCGCTGTCAGAAGTTACTTCACGAGTTACGGAACTCGAAAAGGCTAGTGCGGATTACGAGGGCCGAATCTCTGAACTCGAGGCTCACTGCCGCGACTGGTTCGAAACAAGTAACTCTCTGTCATCCAAATTAGATGACCTTGAAGGGCGTTCGCGGCGGCAAAATATTAAGATCATTGGTCTGCCCGAAAAGGTGGAGGAGGGCCGTCCAACTCAGTTTGTAGCCGACTTCCTTGCGAAAATCCTTGGCGCCAGTAATTTTCCGAAAGCTCTGAAGATTGATCGTGCCCACCGCACGGGCCCGATTGGAAACGCACATTCCCGCCCTCGGACTATGGTGGCCAGATTACGTCACTATCCGGATAAGGAGAAGATTCTGCGTCTTGCACGGCTGTCGTCGCCTTTGATGTACAACATACTCATCTTCCCGGACTTCACCTCCGAGGTTCTGAAGCAGCGTCAGGCTTTCAATGCCGTGAGGAAAAGTCTCAAGGAGGCGAATGTTCGACATGGGTTGCTCTTCCCTGCCCGACTTATCGTGACTCACAACTCATCCAAACATGTGTTTGATTCTGCTGAGAAGGCTCAAGCCTTTGCTGACTCTATCACTGGTGAGGTCAGGGCGGCGCAGTCTTCATGACTATGTTGTATAACTATAACTAAGTCAGTAGTCTGGGCAAGGCTCCTTTACATTTCTCATCGTATTTTTGGCTACGTGAGCTGCTTATATCTAAATAGTTGGTACAGATCAGTTTAGTTTGTATGCTTATCTATTTTCTTTTTTTTTTTATTCAGGTAAGAGCACATAGTGTGACAGTAGCCTACTTTTCTAGTGTTTATTTCTTTGTTGACCAATTTCTCTTTCTGTTATTGTTGAAATGTTTAATGGGATTTGAGGTGTAGTTCAACCCTTTTTCGTTTTCGTTTCTCTTTTTTGCAGCTCTGCTACTCTCTGTGTTGCCTTTCGGCTCTACAGTAAATATGGGTTTCTTAAACTGCTTGGTTTGGGGAAGCGGTTGGGACGGGGTGGGGGGATGTACTCTGTGTTTACGGTTGTTTGTCTATGTTCACCCTTCATTTTATCTGTGCTATTCAATTTTTTTTTGTTGAATTAATAGTGTTTGCTGTAAAATGGCAACTAGTATGATTGCATCACAGGGAGGCGATAGTACACTAGCCAGCTGGAATGTGCGCGGCTTGAATAGTCAGGTGAAGCGAGCTAAAGTGTTTTCATATTTACGTTCCATTTCGGCTGACATAATTTTCTTACAAGAGACGCACATTAAACATGGTGAACAGAATCGCTTAAAGTGTAATTGGATTTCCCAGGTATTTCAATCCACTTTTTCATGCAGAGCCAGAGGGGTTTCAATATTATTTCGTAACTCAGTTTCGTTTAAACATATTTCCACGTTATCAGACCCTAACAGCCTCTATGTTCTTGTCACTGGGATGATTGCTTCTCAACATTTTACTTTTTTAAATCTCTATGCCCCTAATTATGACGATCCGGCTTTCTTTCGTAAAGTATTTAATCTTCTACCTTCTCAAACTGATACTCACTTTATAGTTGGTGGCGATTTTAACTGTATATTGGACCCTGTTTTGGACAAATTTCCTGTTCGTTCAGATCCTTCCCTCAATTCTACCTCAGTCATTAAACATCTTTCCGAGTCACTGGATGTTGTCGATATCTGGAGGCTGCAACATCCGGCTGATAAGGAGTATTCATTCTTTTCCCAAGCTCACAAGTCATATTCAAGAATAGATTTTTTTCTTATAGACTCTAAATTATTATCTAATGTCTCTTCAAACCCTGACCAACCAAATAATTGCAGAGCTTTTTTTTAAAGACGGGGCTCAGAACTTCTGAAATATTGAGCCAGGTGCATGATGGGAACTCCCTTCTCTCTGGGAACAACAGAGGACAGAACATTTTGCAGAACAAATTAGGAAGAGGGATTCCATATGACGTACTTGCATTGCTTCAGTCATCAGCTCCATCTTGTGGTCGTTCAAGCAACATCCACGAGCCTGAAGACTTCTTTAATGTGTGTCACTTGCTTTATACACTCATTTACAGCCCACCGTCTCTGTCCTGTGCGGTGTCAGCAGATTAAGAGGCTTGAACAGCGCTGGACTGGACATCTTAACACAGTCAAAACAGGGAACGAAGAGGAGCTTCGATGATTCAAAGTCTGAGCGCTTCGGGGGAAAGAAACAGCAAGTGTTACTTGAATCACTTTCAGCCTTTGATCCACAGAATGACATCAAAAACTCATTCAACACACGCTGAGCTGAACTTATCATGAAGTGGTTCATTCAGAATTATTTGTGGCCCGACAATTCCTGCGTAAAGAAGTGTCTGGACTGGTTTCCAGTGGGGAGAAGTTGACATCTGGAGCGTCTTTGGTCCAGTGCAACATCAAAATACTTTGTTTGCTTAATTATAGGAATCACTTTGTTTTGTAGGCAAAATGAAATACTGATGTAATAGTTGAGCAGCGCTGAAACTCGCGCTCCTGTTAACCCGCTCCGGCACCGGGGTTGGCGTGTTGCGCTGGAAACAGGCCTTCCTCCTGTAAAACACTGTGTCTTCAGTATATATAACAGGTCCAGTATATATAACAGGTCCAGTATATATAACAGGTACAGTATATATATAACGGGTCCAGTATATATAACAGGTACAGTATATATATAACGGGTCCAGTATATATAACAGGTCCAGTATATATAACAGGTCCAGTATATATAACAGGTCCAGTATATATATAACGGGTCCAGTATATATAACAGGTCCAGTATATATATAACGGGTCCAGTATATATAACAGGTCCAGTATATATAACGGGTACAGTATATATATAACGGGTCCAGTATATATAACGGGTCCAGTATATATAACGGGTCCAGTATATATAACAGGTCCAGTATATATAACAGGTCCAGTATATATAACGGGTCCAGTATATATATAACGGGTCCAGTATATATAACAGGTCCAGTATATATATAACGGGTCCAGTATATATAACAGGGTCCAGTATATAGAACAGGTCCAGTATATATAACAGGTACAGTATATATATAACGGGTCCAGTATATATATAACGGGTCCAGTATATATAACAGGGTCCAGTATATATAACAGGTCCAGTATATATAACAGGTACAGTATATATATAACGGGTCCAGTATATATAACAGGTCCAGTATATATATAACGGGTCCAGTATATATAACAGGGTCCAGTATATATAACAGGTCCAGTATATATAACAGGTACAGTATATATATAACGGGTCCAGTATATATATAACAGGTCCAGTATATATAACAGGTACAGTATATATATAACGGGTCCAGTATATATAACAGGTCCAGTATATATAACAGGTCCAGTATATATATAACGGGTCCAGTATATATATAACGGGTCCAGTATATATAACGGGTACAGTATATATAACGGGTCCAGTATATATAACGGGTCCAGTATATATAACAGGTACAGTATATATAACAGGTACAGTATATATATAACGGGTCCAGTATATATAACAGGGTCCAGTATATATAACAGGTCCAGTATATATAACAGGTCCAGTATATATATAACGGGTCCAGTATATATAACGGGTCCAGTATATATAACAGGGTCCAGTATATAGAACAGGTCCAGTATATATAACAGGTACAGTATATATATAACGGGTCCAGTATATATATAACAGGTACAGTATATATATAACGGGTCCAGTATATATAACAGGGTCCAGTATATAGAACAGGTCCAGTATATATAACAGGTACAGTATATATATAACGGGTCCAGTATATATATAACGGGTCCAGTATATATAACAGGGTCCAGTATATATAACAGGTCCAGTATATATAACAGGTCCAGTATATATAACAGGTACAGTATATATATAACGGGTCCAGTATATATAACAGGTCCAGTATATATATAACGGGTCCAGTATATATAACAGGGTCCAGTATATATAACAGGTCCAGTATATATAACAGGTACAGTATATATATAACGGGTCCAGTATATATATAACAGGTCCAGTATATATAACAGGTACAGTATATATATAACGGGTCCAGTATATATAACAGGTCCAGTATATATAACAGGTCCAGTATATATATAACGGGTCCAGTATATATATAACGGGTCCAGTATATATAACGGGTACAGTATATATATAACGGGTCCAGTATATATAACAGGTACAGTATATATAACAGGTACAGTATATATATAACGGGTCCAGTATATATAACAGGGTCCAGTATATATAACAGGTCCAGTATATATAACAGGTACAGTATATATATAACGGGTCCAGTATATATATAACAGGTCCAGTATATATAACAGGTACAGTATATATATAACGGGTCCAGTATATATAACAGGTCCAGTATATATAACAGGTCCAGTATATATATAACGGGTCCAGTATATATATAACGGGTCCAGTATATATAACGGGTACAGTATATATATAACGGGTCCAGTATATATAACAGGTACAGTATATATAACAGGTACAGTATATATATAACGGGTCCAGTATATATAACAGGTCCAGTATATATAACAGGTCCAGTATATATAACAGGTCCAGTATATATATAACGGGTCCAGTATATATAACGGGTCCAGTAAATATAACAGGTCCAGTATATATAACAGGTCCAGTATATATATAACGGGTCCAGTATATATAACAGGTCCAGTATATATATAACGGGTCCAGTATATATAACAGGTACAGTATATATATAACGGGTCCAGTATATATAACAGGTACAGTATATATAACAGGTACAGTATATATATAACGGGTCCAGTATATATAACAGGTCCAGTATATATAACAGGTCCAGTATATATAACGGGTCCAGTATATATAACAGGTCCAGTATATATAACGGGTCCAGTATATATAACGGGTCCAGTATATATAACAGGTCCAGTATATATAACAGGTCCAGTATATATAACGGGTCCAGTATATATAACGGGTCCAGTATATATAATCGGTCCAGTATATATAATCGGTCCAGTATATATAATCGGTCCAGTATATATAACAGGTCCAGTATATATAACGGGTCCAGTATATATAACGGGTCCAGTATATATAACGGGTCCAGTATATATAACAGGTCCAGTATATATAACGGGTCCAGTATATATATAACAGGTCCAGTATATATAACAGGTCCAGTATATATAATCGGTCCGGTATATATAATCGGTCCGGTATATATAACAGGTCCAGTATATATAACGGGTCCAGTATATATATAACAGGTCCAGTATATATAACAGGTACAGTATATATAATCGGTCCGGTATATATAATCGGTCCAGTATATATAATAGGTCCAGTATATATAACAGGTACAGTATATATATAACGGGTCCAGTATATATAACGGGTCCAGTATATATAACAGGTACAGTATATATAACAGGTACAGTATATATAATCGGTCCAGTATATATAATCGGTCCAGTATATATAATAGGTCCAGTATATATAACAGGTACAGTATATATATAACGGGTCCAGTATATATAACGGGTCCAGTATATATAACAGGTACAGTATATATAACAGGTACAGTATATATAACAGGTCCAGTATATATAACAGGTCCAGTATATATAACGGGTCCAGTATATATAACGGGTCCAGTATATATAACGGGTCCAGTATATATAATAGGTCCAGTATATATAACGGGTCCAGTATATATAACGGGTCCAGTATATATAACGGGTCCAGTATATGTAACAGGTCCAGTATATATCAGTATATATAACGGGTCCAGTATATATAACGGGTCCAGTATATATAACGGGTCCAGTATATATAATCGGTCCAGTATATATAATCGGTCCAGTATATATAACAGGTCCAGTATATATAACAGGTCCAGTATATATAACAGGTCCAGTATATAACGGGTCCAGTATATATAACGGGTCCAGTATATATAACGGGTCCAGTATATATAACGGGTACAGTATATATAACGGGTACAGTATATATAACAGGTCCAGTATATATAACGGGTCCAGTATATATAACGGGTCCAGTATATATAACGGGTCCAGTATATATAACAGGTACAGTATATATAACAGGTACAGTATATATAACGGGTCCAGTATATATAACGGGTCCAGTATATATAACGGGTACAGTATATATAACGGGTCCAGTATATATAACAGGTACAGTATATATAACAGGTCCAGTATATATAACGGGTCCAGTATATATAACGGGTACAGTATATATAGCGGGTCCAGTATATATAACAGGTACAGTATATATAACAGGTCCAGTATATATAACAGGTCCAGTATATATAGCGGGTCCAGTATATATAACAGGTACAGTATATATAACAGGTCCAGTATATATAACGGGTCCAGTATATATAACGGGTCCAGTATATATAACGGGTCCAGTATATATAGCGGGTCCAGTATATATAACGGGTCCAGTATATAACGGGTCCAGTATATATAGCGGGTCCAGTATATATAACGGGTCCAGTATATATAACGGGTACAGTATATATAGCGGGTCCAGTATATATAACGGGTCCAGTATATATAACGGGTCCAGTATATATAACGGGTCCAGTATATATAACGGGTCCAGTATATATAGCGGGTCCAGTATATATAGCGGGTCCAGTATATATAACGGGTCCAGTATATATAACGGGTCCAGTATATATAATCGGTCCAGTATATATAACGGGTCCAGTATATATAATCGGTCCAGTATATATAATCGGTCCAGTATATATAACAGGTCCAGTATATATCAGTATATATAACGGGTCCAGTATATATAACGGGTCCAGTATATATAACGGGTCCAGTATATATAACAGGTCCAGTATATATAACAGGTCCAGTATATATATAACAGGTCCAGTATATATAACGGGTCCAGTATATATAACGGGTCCAGTATATATAACGGGTCCAGTATATATAATCGGTCCAGTATATATAACAGGTCCAGTATATATCAGTATATATAACGGGTCCAGTATATATAACGGGTCCAGTATATATAACGGGTCCAGTATATATAACAGGTCCAGTATATATAACGGGTCCAGTATATATAACGGGTCCAGTATATATAACGGGTCCAGTATATATAATAGGTCCAGTATATATAACGGGTCCAGTATATATAACGGGTCCAGTATATATAATCGGTCCAGTATATGTAATCGGTCCAGTATATATAACAGGTCCAGTATATATAACGGGTCCAGTATATATAATCGGTCCAGTATATGTAATCGGTCCAGTATATATAACAGGTCCAGTATATATCAGTATATATAACGGGTCCAGTATATATAACGGGTCCAGTATATATAACAGGTACAGTATATATAACAGGTACAGTATATATAACGGGTACAGTATATATAACAGGTACAGTATATATAACGGGTCCAGTATATATAACGGGTCCAGTATATATAACGGGTCCAGTATATATAACAGGTACAGTATATATAACGGGTCCAGTATATATAACGGGTCCAGTATATATAACGGGTCCAGTATATATAACGGGTCCAGTATATATAACGGGTCCAGTATATATAACGGGTCCAGTATATATAACGGGTACAGTATATATAACGGGTACAGTATATATAACAGGTACAGTATATATAACGGGTCCAGTATATATAACAGGTACAGTATATATAACGGGTCCAGTATATATAACGGGTCCAGTATATATAACGGGTCCAGTATATATAACGGGTCCAGTATATATAACAGGTACAGTATATATAACGGGTCCAGTATATATAACGGGTCCAGTATATATAACGGGTACAGTATATATAACGGGTACAGTATATATAACGGGTACAGTATATATAACGGGTACAGTATATATAACAGGTCCAGTATATATAACAGGTACAGTATATATAACGGGTCCAGTATATATAACGGGTCCAGTATATATAACGGGTCCAGTATATATAACGGGTCCAGTATATATAATCGGTCTATATAATCGGTCCAGTATATATAATCGGTCCAGTATATGTAATCGGTCCAGTATATATAACAGGTCCAGTATATATCAGTATATATAACGGGTCCAGTATATATAACGGGTCCAGTATATATAACGGGTCCAGTATATATAACAGGTACAGTATATATAACAGGTACAGTATATATAACGGGTACAGTATATATAACAGGTACAGTATATATAACGGGTCCAGTATATATAACAGGTACAGTATATATAACAGGTCCAGTATATATAACGGGTCCAGTATATATAACGGGTCCAGTATCCAGTATATATAACAGGTCCAGTATATATAACAGGTACAGTATATATATAACGGGTCCAGTATATATAACGGGTCCAGTATATATATAACGGGTCCAGTATATATATAACGGGTCCAGTATATATAGCAGGTCCAGTATATATAACGGGTCCAGTATATATAACGGGTCCAGTATATATATAACGGGTCCAGTATATATAGCAGGTCCAGTATATATATAACGGGTCCAGTATATATAACGGGTCCAGTATATATATATATAACGGGTCCAGTATATATAACGGGTCCAGTATATATAACGGGTCCAGTATATATAACAGGTCCAGTATATATATATAACGGGTCCAGTATATATAACGGGTCCAGTATATATAACGGGTCCAGTATATATAACAGGTCCAGTATATATATATAACGGGTCCAGTATATATAACGGGTCCAGTATATATAACGGGTCCAGTATATATAACAGGTCCAGTATATATATATAACGGGTCCAGTATATATAACAGGTCCAGTATATATAACGGGTCCAGTATATATAACAGGTCCAGTATATATATATAACGGGTCCATAGGGGAACAGTGATGTCACCGTCTCAGAAGCATGAAGAACACTCATCTTATTGTCATCCCTAATGTAAAGAATGCGAGTCGACTAGTAATCTTTTACATTAATCAAGATCTTTACCTGTACTTAGCAGATACTAACCTTACACAATGCTAGCTTTTCTTTGAGACCAAATGAAACCAACTAAAAAAACTATCTTATTTGCACTTGTGTCTCTTAAAACCTGGACAACTTATTTAATTTCTTCTACAGCCTCAGGCACTATAGACTTTCATTTATTTATTTATTTATTTATTTATTTTCATCATCATACTATATTCATCAGGGAAAGTGATGAAATATACATGTTGTTCACTCACAGCATTTCTACTTCTGATATTGAAATAGTTCTTTGGGGTGAAGGAAACAACAGGACTGACACAGATCCTAAAAGGACGTTCATTTATTTAATACAAAAGCCCACAGTACATTAATAATAAAAGCACACAGATGCAGGTGACAGAGACAGACACTTAAAGCATCGTACAGCGCCACCTCTCTGTTCTACATGATATTGCATCGAGCTCAGTGGCTGACATGCTTTAAAGTGCTAACTGGAGAACTTCAGCAGGACTCGCACGCTCAGTACCGGTTACAGACCCTGTTTAACATGTACAACAAACTGGCAAAACATTTGGTTACAGGCTTTCAAAACACACACACACACGTTCTGTGACTCGACACACACCTGGAACAAGTGTACAGGTGCATAAACTCATCAACAAAATAAACCGTTCTGATGGTGAGCGTGTGAAAACGTGAAAATGAAATTATGTAGATTTATCAACAACAACAACAAAAATAAAGAGAAATGGTGGAACTCATAAAAGATCAGATCACACACACGGCACACGAGTCCTTCTCCAAAAACCACAGACTTTATACATACACTTTTTAAAATGATCACAAACATGTAAAAGCTCCATCTAACCGTCTAAAGTGTTTAGAAGACGAGTCTCCTTATACGCGCTCATTGATTAATTGATTAGCAAGGATAAAGAGGGAAATAATCCATACATCACACACTAATCAGGAAATACGACGTCCCTAATTCTCCGACATGTTTTTATCCTCTGTAAACAGGCGGTTCCTCTTCAGAAGAATACGAATCAAATCACAAGACTTGTGCAGCACAACTACATGATAAACTAGCAGAGCAAACTCCAGTCAGAGGTAGAAGAGCACGGAGAGATCCCACAGGAGTCAGTCCAATCCCTTTATAGCCATTAATCTGCTCAGTGAAGCCACGGGCCGCGATTATTCAATAAGGCCATGTTAGTCCAGTCAAGACGCTTGCCTTGGCAGGGTTAGTGCATACAGTGAGTACATCTCAGGTGTTTGAGTGTCTCGTGTGGTCAGCACCGCTTTGATTCAGAGGCTACAGTTATATAAAGATGTTTCATGCGTTTCACTCCGGATTACAAAAACTCTAGCGCACAATCATATCCACATGATGTTCTAGGACAGACTGATGTGTTTATTTACTTTTAAACATTTCTAAGTGTGCAGGTGCTGCTACAATAAAAACTAATAGTGCACAATCATGTGTTCAGTAGTGAATTCTTGTGTACAAATCATATCGCTTGTCATTCCTGACCTAAAGCTCCTTTAACTGTGTGTAAACGACAGTCAGTGATCAACAGTGTCAGTGCACACGGTTCAGAAAGTGACATTGTGAGGCTTTGCATTATATTGGGTGTATTAAGGTGCGCTGTGTGAACCCTGATGGTGTGTGTGAAGCTTCCGCTCGGCTGATGTCGTTGAAGGCACTCGAGATCGGATTGGCTCTTCGACCAGATACACTTGTATAATTGCACAGCGACCCACGATGTACGGTTACTGCGGGATGAGGAGCGAGGAGCACTACACAGTTACAGGACTAACAGACACCGGACCCTCACATGTAGGACAGGCGCTTGGCCGTGAGGAACTCCTCCAGATGGACCGAGCCGCCGCCCAGGAGCCCGAACGCAGGGAACATGGTGCCGGAGCAGTCCACCGCGCGCTCGTACAGGCAGCGCATGCTGTCGCCGTCGTAGAAGAACACGCGGCCGGCGTCGTAGTCCAGGAGGACCCCGATCCGGGGCGGTGCGGGCAGAACCCGGCCCATGTCCCCGGCGCCGGCGCCGAGCGAGGCCTTGGGGATGAAGAGGCGGCCCATGCCCACCGTCAGCAGGGTGAAGGGCTGAGACACCTCGAAACACGCGTCCTCGCTGCCGCTGTCGTGCCCGCTGTCGTGATCGTACCTGTGGGAGAAACTGCACACACTCAGATCCTGGACAAACGCTAATCAGGAACAGCTTTGCTTACTAAACAAACACAAGATGAATGTAAAACTGCAAACGGATGGTGTGTAAAGGCCTGTTCGCACCAAGAACGATAACTACACCAGCGACAAGTTTTGTTGTCTGTCGCTTTAAAAGCAGGATGATTCTGATTGGCTGTCACTGTTTTTATCGTTCATCAGCTGGACTAGCTATTCTCAGAGAATGAGAATGAGTATCTAAACCTGATAGTTATGATAGTGAAGAGGCCGGTAGCGTCTCCGCGCCGCAGGTGTTCGCCGGTCACAGATTCAGTGATCATAATGAGGACGATGTCATGATACAGCCCTGGGGTGCGTTTCCCTAAAGCTTCGTTAGCCAACTATGGTTGCAAGTTCTGTCGTTATCAGCAGTTCAACTAGTCTGTGTTTCCCAAAAACATATTTCTATAGAACATTCGCAATCAGCATCGCAGAGTCTGGACCGACGCTCTCGACCTGCGGAGCCTGGAAATAGAGCTTCTGGTTTGCATGACATGTGGACTTTCAGTACAATCTATATCTTTTATGAAGAATACATACAAATGTCATTTACGTTGAAGGGGTGATTCTGGAATCCAATGTATATGTAATGAGTGATTATAATCAAGGTATTAATCAATATTTTTCCTCCTAAACATCACATGAGTTGAATGACTTCTCTAGGCTTATGAGATTTTACCCTGTTATAGAAGTTAGCAGTGTGATCACTGACGTTAGGGTTAGGGTGTGATCACTGACGTTAGGGTTAGGGTGTGATCACTGACGTTAGGGTTAGGGTGTGATCACTGACGTTAGGGTTAGGGTGTGATCACTGACGTTAGGGTTAGGGTGTGATCACTGACGTTAGGGTTAGGGTGTGATCACTGACGTTAGGGTTAGGGTGTGATCACTGACGTTAGGGTTAGGGTGTGATCACTGACGTTAGGGTTAGGGTGTGATCACTGACGTTAGGGTTAGGGTGTGATCACTGACGTTAGGGTTAGGGTGTGATCACTGATGTATAGGGTTAGGGTGTGATCACTGATGTATAGGGTTAGGGTGTGATCACTGACGTTAGGGTTAGGGTGTGATCACTGACGTTAGGGTTAGGGTGTGATCACTGACGTTAGGGTTAGGGTGTGATCACTGACGTTAGGGTTAGGGTGTGATCACTGATGTATAGGGTTAGGGTGTGATCACTGACGTTAGGGTTAGGGTGTGATCACTGACGTTAGGGTTAGGGTGTGATCACTGACGTTAGGGTTAGGGTGTGATCACTGACGTTAGGGTTAGGGTGTGATCACTGATGTTAGGGTTAGGGTACATGTCAGGAATGAGTTAGGGTTAGCGGCGAGTTAGGGTTAGCGGCGAGTTAGGGTTAGCGGCGAGTTAGGGTTAGCGGCGAGTTAGGGTTAGCGGCGAGTTAGGGTTAGCGGCGAGTTAGGGTTAGCGGCGAGTTAGGGTTAGCGGCGAGTTAGGGTTAGCGGCGAGTTAGGGTTAGCGGCGAGTTAGGGTTAGCGGCGAGTTAGGGTTAGCGGCGAGTTAGGGTTAGCGGCGAGTTAGGGTTAGCGGCGAGTTAGGGTTAGCGGCGAGTTAGGGTTAGCGGCGAGTTAGGGCGCTGTACGGGGAACACTCCCCTGAGGCCCCGTCCACACTACTGCGTTTTCGTTTAAAAACGGGGACCTTTTGCTATGTTTGCACCTCCCGTCCACACTAAAACGGCAAAAACGGAGACCTAAAACGGAGAAGTTTAGAAACGCTGCCGACATGTTTTTCGTTTTAGTGTGGACGGGTCAAAACGGAGGACTTTAGAAACGATGACGCAGAGGCTCACGCTCGGCTCTATGATTGGGTGTCATCAGTCATGGAGTACACAGGTAATATTCAGTACCAGTAAACTCCACCTGCTGGAACAGTTTCCTACAGTAAGAAGCTGCCGTGTCTCAGGCGCGGCTCGTGCGGTAAACGCGCGCATGCTAGAAATAGAACCGACGCCTATTTTTCATGCGACACGCAAGTGTGTTGGAAGCGTTTCCAGGCAAAATAGAATAGGGAAAGATGTTTATATGTCATTTTGACACAAATACATATTAATAAATGACATTTTGATGTTTGAAAGCATTTTTTACAGTCTATGTTTGAAAGTCTCTAGGTTTACACCGGCACGCGCATGCCCAGTGTTGGTGAATGGTCACGTGATCCGCGTTTTCAGTCGTTTTAATGTGGACGGAGATCGTATTCGTTTTAATTCTCCGTTTCTAAACTAAAACGCAGTAGTGTGGATGGAGTCGCTGAGCCGGGGGATCTGTAGGTCTCGCTGCGCAGAAGTGTTCGCTGGAGGAGTGCGGCGAGTCTCACCTCGGGCTGCTGGAGTCTCGAGGGTTGTGGAACCACTCGGAGAGTTTGCAGTCGGACGCCACTCCCACCTTCACCATGTAGGAGTCGGGATCCACACGGAAAGCCCAATAATGGCGTCCGTGAGAGATGCCCGTGTCCCCGATGATGTAGTCCAGGCATATATAGCTCCCGGTCTGGACCCGCTCCGCAGACAGCAGGAAGCTCAGGCCCGCCACGCTCTCCACCGAGTCCCGGCGCTTGCTCAGCGTGAGCCGCTCCGCACTGAAGCCACACTTCTCATTAAACAGGAACCCGAACACTGAAGTGCAGACACACACACACACACACACTTCTCATTAAACAGGAACCCGAACACTGAAGTGCAGACACACACACACACACACACTTCTCATTAAACAGGAACCCGAACACTGAAGTGCAGACACACACACACACACACACACTTCTCATTAAACAGGAACCCGAACACTGAAGAGCAGACACACACACACACTTCTCATTAAACAGGAACCCGAACACTGAAGTGCAGACACACACACACACACACACACTTCTCATTAAACAGGAACCCGAACACTGAAGAGCAGACACACACACACACACACACACTTCTCATTAAACAGGAACCCGAACACTGAAGTGCAGACACACACACACACACACACACACACTTCTCATTAAACAGGAACCCGAACACTGAAGAGCAGACACACACACACACACACTTCTCATTAAACAGGAACCCGAACACTGAAGAGCAGACACACACACACACACACTTCTCATTAAACAGGAACCCGAACACTGAAGAGCAGACACACAGATCTCAATCAATGGCTATTCGACTAATTTAGCCTTTCATACACAGATTTAATCAACATCAGCAGGGTGAAGGAATAATATTAATAACATCCATTAGGGATGGACATGTTTTTCCCCAAACCAGTTCGGCACTAACCCGACCTACAGCCGACTCTAAAGGTTTTGTTGGTCATGTCAATCATAATAAATGCTAAGCCTGACCTTAACACTAGTGTAGCATTAGCATCACATCCTGACAGATCCAGTTACGGCTTCATTTTGAAGCAATAAAAGTTAAAGCTATTAATATGTGTATCATCACTAAAACTAAATAAATTTAAACAAATTAAATTCCCCCAGCTAGGCTCATGTGGAGTGTCGGACGCCACAGATCACGCCTGTGAAGGGTTGGTTATGATTTCACTTCTCTAACTTTAGTTAGTGTGTAATGTTGCATTCTCAACTTCTGTAAGATTTCACATCAAATCCATTGAGCTGGAGCATGTGATAACTGAATGTGTGTGCGAGTTCGAGAGTGTGTGTGTGTGTGTGTGTGAGAGAGAGAGTCACCTGGAGCCAGTGGCGTGTGGAAGGTCACTGCAGGGGTGTGTGTGTGTGTGTGTGTGTGTGTGTGTGTGTGTGTGTGTGTGTGTGTGTGTGTGTCACCTGGAGCCGGTGGCGTGTGGAAGGTCACTGCAGGTGTGTGTGTGTGTGTGTGTGTGTGTGTGTGTGTGTGTGTCACCTGGAGCCAGTGGCGTGTGGAAGGTCACTGCAGGGGTGTGTGTGTGTGTGTGTGTGTGTGTGTGTGTGTGTGTCACCTGGAGCCGGTGGCGTGTGGAAGGTCACTGCAGGTGTGTGTGTGTGTGTGTGTGTGTGTGTGTGTGTCACCTGGAGCCGGTGGCGTGTGGAAGGTCACTGCAGGTGTGTGTGTGTGTGTGTGTGTGTGTGTCACCTGGAGCCGGTGGCGTGTGGAAGGTCACTGCAGGTGTGTGTGTGTGTGTGTGTGTGTGTGTGTGTGTGTGTGTGTGTCACCTGGAGCCGGTGGCGTGTGGAAGGTCACTGCAGGTGTGTGTGTGTGTGTGTGTGTGTGTGTGTGTCACCTGGAGCCGGTGGCGTGTGGAAGGTCACTGCAGGTGTGTGTGTGTGTGTGTGTGTGTGTCACCTGGAGCCGGTGGCGTGTGGAAGGTCACTGCAGGTGTGTGTGTGTGTGTGTGTGTGTGTGTGTGTGTGTCACCTGGAGCCGGTGGCGTGTGGAAGGTCACTGCAGGTGTGTGTGTGTGTGTGTGTGTGTGTGTGTGTGTGTGTGTGTGTGTGTGTCACCTGGAGCCGGTGGCGTGTGGAAGGTCACTGCAGGTGTCAAGTCAAGTCAAGTCAAGTTTATTTATATAGCGCTTTTCACAACATAGGTTGTATCAAAGCAGCTTCACAGTAATAAAACAATACATCAATGTTTGTTTCTAGTGGAACGTCCACGTTTGGTAATGCTGATCAATAGTATCGTTGATTGATTAATTAAATTAAATATTCCCAAATATCCCCAACTGAGCAAGCCAAAGGCAACAGTGGCAAGGAACCGAAAAACTCCATCAGGACCTAATGGAGAAAAAAAAACCTTGGGAGAACCCAGGCTCAGTCGGGGGCCAGTTCTCCTCTGGCGTTTATGAACTAGAGGTCGGATTTAACTGTAAGATTAAAAGTATTATATGAATGCCTGGCTGAAGAGATGCGTCTTTAATCTAGTTTTAAACTGGGAGAGCGAGTCTGAGCAACGAACAGTATCAGGAAGGCTATTCCAGAGTTTTGGAGCTAAATGTGAAAATGCTCTCCCTCCTTTGGTGGATCTGGATATCCTAGGTATGACCAAAAGCCTCGAATTTACTGACCTTAAAGAGCGCAATGGATTATAGGGCGATAGAAGATCCGTTAAATAAACTGGAGCTAAGCCGTTTAGGGCTTTATAAGTCAGTAGCAATACCTTGTAATTAATACGGAACTTTATAGGTAGCCAATGTAGTGATGATAAAATTGGAGTTATATGATCATATTTTCTTGATCTAGTTAGAACTCTAGCGGCGGCATTTTGGACTAACTGTAGCTTGTTTATTAAGGATGCAGGACAACCAGCCAATAAAGCATTACAGTAATCTAGTCTCGAGGTCATGAATGCATGAACTAACTTTTCTGCATCAGAAACAGATAGCATATTACGTAGCTTAGCAATGTTTCTAAGGTGGAAAAAGGCTGTTCTTGTAACATATGAAATATGATTTTCAAAAGACAGGTTGCAGTCTAATATAACACCCAGGTCTTTTACTGTAGAGGATGAAGTAACAGGACATCCTACGATGTTAAAGTTGTATTGTAAGAGGTTTTGTGGGTGGTTTTTTGAACCGATGATTAGTACCTCTGTCTTGTCTGGATTTAATAAAAGAAAATTGCGCGTCATCCAATCTTTTATATCTTTAACACACTCTGTCAATTTGGATAATTTAGCGTTTTCATCCGGCCGTGATGAAATATAGATTTGAGTGTCATCAGCATAACAATGGAAACTAATTCCATGTTTCCTTATAATATTTCCAAGTGGCAGCATATATATTGAGAATAATAAAGGGCCTAACACAGATCCCTGCGGCACTCCATAGTTTACTGGAGTTATGATCGATTTTTCTCCATTTAAATAAACAAAATGGTAGCGGTCAGATAAATACGATCTAAACCAGCTTAGTGCTTGTCCTTGAACACCAGTATAATTTTGTAGTCGATCTAAGAGTATTGTATGATCTATAGTATCGAATGCAGCACTAAGATCAAGTAAAACTAGTATTGAGATACAGCCTTGGTCAGAAGATAAAAGTAAATCATTTGTGATTTTAACGAGCGCAGTTTCAGTGCTATGATGCGGCCTGAATCCAGACTGAAACTTTTCATAGATGTCATTTTCTTGCAAGAAAGAGCCCAGTTGAGCGGACACAGCTTTTTCTAGTATTTTAGACATAAAAGGTAGATTTGAAATGGGTCTATAATTTGCTAGATTATGTGGATCTAATTGTGGTTTCTTAATGAGAGGTTTTATAACTGCCAGTTTAAATGTTCTTGGAACATGACCTAAAGATAAAGATGAGTTAATAATATTGAGGAGAGGCTCCTCCACTATAGGTAACACTTCTTTCAAAAGTTTAGTTGGTATAGGATCTAGTAAACATGTTGTTGTTTTAGATGAAGTGATAAGTTTATTTAACTCTTTTTGTTCTATAGTTGTAAAGCATTGTAATTGTTCTTGCGGGGTGATAATTGAGGCTGAATTATAAGACGCAATTGAGGATTGAACGTTTACAATTGTGGTTCTGATGTTTTCTATTTTCTCAGTGAAGAACTTCATGAAATCATTACTACTTAACTGGAACGGAATATTTTGTTCAGGAGACATCTGTTTATTTGTTAGTCTAGCCACAGTGTTAAATAAGAACCTAGGATTGTTTTGGTTGTTTTCTATTAGTTTGCGGAGATGCTCAGCCCTGGCCTCTTTTAGGGCCTTTTTGTAACGTGACATACTGTCTTTCCATGCGATTCTAAAGACCTCTAAGTTAGTTTTTTTCCATTTACGCTCTAAATTACGGGTTTCTCTCTTTAGAACATGCGTAGTATTGTTGTACCATGGTGCTTTACTTTTCTCTCTGACCTTTCTTAATCTAATGGGTGCAACAATATCCAATGATCCAGAGAGAATGGTGCTCATAGTGCTAGTTAATTCCTCAAGTTCATCTGTTTGTTTAGGTTCACTGAGCAGCTGAGAC
>NC_137137.1:55000-92500 GCF_949319135.1 Squalius cephalus
CAAACACTGCTGTCGTGTGAATGAACGGCCAGAACACATTAAAGTTTCTGTTTCCTGTGAGAGCGGTGTGTGTTAGCGGCCCCTAAGTTAATAACTAATGATCTTTACAACAGAAGCGAACCAATCAAAACTAACTTTATCTGGACAATAACTTTATTCTAGATCTGCTGTAAAGCCAAGCCAAGTCATCTTCATTTATACAGCGCTTTAACAATGTAGATTGTTCCAAAGCAGCTTTACAGTGATAATAGGAGATTACAGTAACAGAGATTGTTTAGGCTTTACAGCAGCTCTCGGCTTTACTGTCGTCGCGTCCAGGAGCAGGTCCTTCATCAGATCTGGATCCGGCGGACTGCGGTAAACCTCGGATAAACAGAGACTAATATTAGCGTAGATGCCATTCTTCTCATGATGTAACGAGTACATCAGGATTTATGGGAAGTGTTCCCGGTTCCGGCTGGCCTGATCTATGCAGCCTAACATTGGATTATAGAAGTCTATAATGTATTATGTGTATGCTAGGTCAAAGAGATGTGTCTTTAGTCTAGCTTTGAACTGACAGAGTGTGTCTGCTTCCCGGACAATGGTAGGAAGGCTGTTCCAGAGTTTTGGTGCTAAATAGGAGAAGGATCTTCCGCCAGCAGTCGATTTAGATATTCTAGGTATTATCAACTGGCCGGAGTTTTGAGATCGCAATAGACGTGAAGGACTATAATGCGTTAAGAGCTCGCTCAAGCACTGCGGAGCTAAACCATTTAGTGCTTTGTAAGTAATCAGCAATATTTTAAAATGTGTACGATGTTTAATAGGGAACCAGTGCCGTGTTGACAGAACCGGGCTAATATGGTCATACTTCCTGGTTCTGGTAAGAACTCGAGCTGCTGCGTTTTGAACCAGCTGTAGTTTGTTTATTAAGCGTGCAGGGCAACCACCCAGTAGAGCATTACAGTAATCTAGCCTTGAGGTCATGAACGCATGAACTAATTGTTCCGTAGATTGATTTTTAAGATGGAAAATGCGGTTTTACAGATACTAGACACGTGACTAAAGCCAAAACAATCTCTGTTACTGTAATTTCCTATTATCACTGTAAAGCTGCTTTGAAACAGCCTATATTGTTAAAAGCGCTGTATAAATGAAGGTGACTTGACAAGGCCGAGATGAATCTCACGCGTCACATCACAAAAGCTGCTGGGAATCGGTTTAAAACGTCACAGTCCTATTACTGTTTCCCTGAGAAAGACCTTAAACCTTCCCAGAGCGAGACACACGTGACCCGAGGCCCGTCTGCCAAGAGCCCGGGCTCAGCGCCCAAAGCCTCTCCTGAACAACAAGCTATTGATGCGAGCGGGAGACGCATGAAGCCGGGCGGAGGAGAACAGGAGACGCAGGGAAGAGAGAGGATCTGCTGCACTGCAGACGTTTGAGTTCAGCAGAATTTAAGCGCATCACTGAGTTTTGCCTCGTCAGCGATTCAGCCAATCACATTAGACGACTGCCATGATAAAGATTACAGGCATCAGGAGCATCAGTGCGGATCAATACGCTTCCGAGAAGAGCCTTCGTTTCTGCAGACAGCAAGAGAGCACTTCTTCATTCAGCTGAAGCCCTGGATCAGACACGCTCATAAACAGGCCTGAACGTGTGTGTGTTCATACAAACAGGCCTGAACGTGTGTGTGTTCATACAAACAGGCCTGAACGTGTGTGTGTTCATACAAACAGGCCTGAACGTGTGTGTGTTCATACAAACAGGCCTGAACGTGTGTGTGTTCATACAAACAGGCCTGAACGTGTGTGTGTTCACATAAACAGGCCTGAACGTGTGTGTGTTCATACAAACAGGCCTGAACGTGTGTGTGTTCATATAAACAGGCCTGAACGTGTGTGTGTTCATATAAACAGGCCTGAACGTGTGTGTGTTCATACAAACAGGCCTGAATGTGTGTGTTCATACAAACAGGCCTGAATGTGTGTGTGTTCATACAAACAGGCCTGAATGTGTGTGTGTTCATATAAACAGGCCTGAACGTGTGTGTGTTCATACAAACAGGCCTGAACGTGTGTGTGTTCATACAAACAGGCCTGAATGTGTGTGTTCATATAAACAGGCCTGAACGTGTGTGTGTTCATACAAACAGGCCTGAACGTGTGTGTGTTCACAAACAGGCCTGAACGTGTGTGTGTTCACATAAACAGGCCTGAACGTGTGTGTGTTCACATAAACAGGCCTGAACGTGTGTGTGTTCACATAAACAGGCCTGAACGTGTGTGTGTTCACATAAACAGGCCTGAACGTGTGTGTGTTCACATAAACAGGCCTGAACGTGTGTGTGTTCACATAAACAGGCCTGAACGTGTGTGTGTTCATACAAACAGGCCTGAACGTGTGTGTGTTCACAAACAGGCCTGAACGTGTGTGTGTTCACATAAACAGGCCTGAACGTGTGTGTGTTCACATAAACAGGCCTGAACGTGTGTGTTCATATAAACAGGCCTGAACGTGTGTGTGTTCATACAAACAGGCCTGAATGTGTGTGTTCATATAAACAGGCCTGAACGTGTGTGTGTTCATATAAACAGGCCTGAACGTGTGTGTGTTCACATAAACAGGCCTGAACGTGTGTGTGTTCACAAACAGGCCTGAACGTGTGTGTGTTCACATAAACAGGCCTGAACGTGTGTGTGTTCACATAAACAGGCCTGAACGTGTGTGTTCATATAAACAGGCCTGAACGTGTGTGTGTTCATACAAACAGGCCTGAATGTGTGTGTTCATATAAACAGGCCTGAACGTGTGTGTGTTCATATAAACAGGCCTGAACGTGTGTGTGTTCATACAAACAGGCCTGAACGTGTGTGTGTTCACAAACAGGCCTGAACGTGTGTGTGTTCACATAAACAGGCCTGAACGTGTGTGTGTTCACATAAACAGGCCTGAACGTGTGTGTGTTCACATAAACAGGCCTGAACGTGTGTGTGTTCACATAAACAGGCCTGAACGTGTGTGTGTTCACATAAACAGGCCTGAACGTGTGTGTGTTCACATAAACAGGCCTGAACGTGTGTGTGTTCACATAAACAGGCCTGAACGTGTGTGTGTTCACATAAACAGGCCTGAACGTGTGTGTGTTCACATAAACAGGCCTGAACGTGTGTGTGTTCATACAAACAGGCCTGAACGTGTGTGTGTTCACAAACAGGCCTGAACGTGTGTGTGTTCACATAAACAGGCCTGAACGTGTGTGTGTTCATACAAACAGGCCTGAATGTGTGTGTTCATATAAACAGGCCTGAACGTGTGTGTGTTCATACAAACAGGCCTGAACGTGTGTGTGTTCACAAACAGGCCTGAACGTGTGTGTGTTCACATAAACAGGCCTGAACGTGTGTGTGTTCACATAAACAGGCCTGAACGTGTGTGTGTTCACATAAACAGGCCTGAACGTGTGTGTGTTCACAAACAGGCCTGAACGTGTGTGTGTTCACATAAACAGGCCTGAACGTGTGTGTGTTCACATAAACAGGCCTGAACGTGTGTGTTCACATAAACAGGCCTGAACGTGTGTGTTCATATAAACAGGCCTGAACGTGTGTGTGTTCACATAAACAGGCCTGAATGTGTGTGTTCATATAAACAGGCCTGAACGTGTGTGTGTTCATATAAACAGGCCTGAACGTGTGTGTGTTCATACAAACAGGCCTGAACGTGTGTGTGTTCACATAAACAGGCCTGAACGTGTGTGTGTTCACATAAACAGGCCTGAACGTGTGTGTGTTCACACAAACAGGCCTGAACGTGTGTGTGTTCACATAAACAGGCCTGAACGTGTGTGTGTTCATATAAACAGGCCTGAACGTGTGTGTGTTCATACAAACAGGCCTGAACGTGTGTGTGTTCACATAAACAGGCCTGAACGTGTGTGTGTTCATACAAACAGGCCTGAACGTGTGTGTGTTCACATAAACAGGCCTGAACGTGTGTGTGTTCATACAAACAGGCCTGAACGTGTGTGTTCATATAAACAGGCCTGAACGTGTGTGTGTTCATACAAACAGGCCTGAACGTGTGTGTGTTCACACAAACAGGCCTGAACGTGTGTGTGTTCACATAAACAGGCCTGAACGTGTGTGTGTTCACATAAACAGGCCTGAACGTGTGTGTTCATATAAACAGGCCTGAACGTGTGTGTGTTCATACAAACAGGCCTGAACGTGTGTGTGTTCACATAAACAGGCCTGAACGTGTGTGTGTTCACATAAACAGGCCTGAACGTGTGTGTGTTCACATAAACAGGCCTGAACGTGTGTGTGTTCACATAAACAGGCCTGAACGTGTGTGTGTTCATACAAACAGGCCTGAACGTGTGTGTGTTCACATAAACAGGCCTGAACGTGTGTGTGTTCACATAAACAGGCCTGAACGTGTGTGTGTTCACATAAACAGGCCTGAACGTGTGTGTGTTCACATAAACAGGCCTGAACGTGTGTGTGTTCACATAAACAGGCCTGAACGTGTGTGTGTTCACATAAACAGGCCTGAACGTGTGTGTGTTCATACAAACAGGCCTGAACGTGTGTGTGTTCACATAAACAGGCCTGAACGTGTGTGTGTTCACACAAACAGGCCTGAACGTGTGTGTGTTCACATAAACAGGCCTGAACGTGTGTGTGTTCACATAAACAGGCCTGAACGTGTGTGTGTTCATATAAACAGGCCTGAACGTGTGTGTGTTCACATAAACAGGCCTGAACGTGTGTGTGTTCACATAAACAGGCCTGAACGTGTGTGTGTTCACACAAACAGGCCTGAACGTGTGTGTGTTCACACAAACAGGCCTGAACGTGTGTGTGTTCACATAAACAGGCCTGAACGTGTGTGTGTTCATATAAACAGGCCTGAACGTGTGTGTGTTCACATAAACAGGCCTGAACGTGTGTGTGTTCATATAAACAGGCCTGAACGTGTGTGTGTTCATATAAACAGGCCTGAACGTGTGTGTGTTCACATAAACAGGCCTGAACGTGTGTGTGTTCACATAAACAGGCCTGAACGTGTGTGTGTTCACATAAACAGGCCTGAACGTGTGTGTGTTCACATAAACAGGCCTGAACGTGTGTGTGTTCACATAAACAGGCCTGAACGTGTGTGTGTTCATATAAACAGGCCTGAACGTGTGTGTGTTCACATAAACAGGCCTGAACGTGTGTGTGTTCATACAAACAGGCCTGAACGTGTGTGTGTTCACATAAACAGGCCTGAACGTGTGTGTGTTCATACAAACAGGCCTGAACGTGTGTGTGTTCATATAAACAGGCCTGAACGTGTGTGTTCATATAAACAGGCCTGAACGTGTGTGTGTTCACATAAACAGGCCTGAACGTGTGTGTGTTCACATAAACAGGCCTGAACGTGTGTGTGTTCACATAAACAGGCCTGAACGTGTGTGTGTTCACATAAACAGGCCTGAACGTGTGTGTGTTCATATAAACAGGCCTGAACGTGTGTGTGTTCACATAAACAGGCCTGAACGTGTGTTAAAATCCTCCGGGCGGTGGAACGAGTTGCACAGTGGGAAACGGGATAAATCCGGTGATTCTCCATCCGCTCCCACAGAGCCTTTGCTCAGCAGGAATGACCTGAGCTCAAGGACGAGTGTGTATCCGTACACAATAACAAACAATCATTCACCTTTAACCCTATAATGAGCTTCAGGATGTTGCACTCAAACTGGGCTTGACATGATGTCAGAGAAGGCCAGATCTTACACAAGAGTCTCAGTGACTCCGTGAAGCCTGTAAAGGGATTAATCCGCTAAAAAGCTTCTGCTAACAGCGCTAGCGGCTCAGGGCGACGGCTTCTGCTAACAGCGCTAGCGGCTCAGTGCTGGATCTTCAGTCTTACCTCCACCGAAGCTGAGCTCCTTCAGCAAGATCTCCTCCTTCGACGTGTCCAACACAAACTCCTCAAACGACGGGGTGGCCGAAGCCTGGAAGGTCTTCAGGGACTCTGTGGCTTTCTGGATCCTGTCAGAAACAAACACAATGAAGGCCATTCACATCCAATTAACAATACAATGGCATCAACAGTTTCAGGGAGTTTCCAGCAGCAGAAATGATTTCATGACACTTCTTTACTTACGAGACTGATAGTATCAGAGAGAACACTATAACCCTGAGTAAATGAGTCTCAGAGGAACAGTGCTGTTCATTCTCTGCTCTAGGAGGATCATGTAAATCAACAGCAGGATTTATTACTGTGAAGCTGCTTTGAAACAACTGGTTTTGTATAAAGCGCTACAGAAATAAACGAGAATGACATTGAGTCCATGTGGACCAGGCCACAGTTCGGGTTGGATACGGTTCAGGGCTCCAGACTGCCAACTGCCAGCATCGAATGTCAAACAAAACGAAAGCGGAACGAAACTGCACTTCTCATTTGAGCTTCACGGGCCGCTATAAACCACAGATATCGGACCAAACAGCGCTGACGTGAAAACCAGAAGAAACATTGTGCAATGAATGAACAAGTTATAAAAGTCCACAAATCAGCAACATTCACCATGGATTTACTGTAGTAACACTAACTGTAACTGTGGTATTGTGACAGAAATGGGCAAACGCTTACATGTACTACACATCTGTTTCCAGCACTTCAAAACTATATCATCATGTTTAGGCTAAATGTTATTTTTAATGTTATGATGATCAAAACATTTTTTTGTTCATCCATCAAAGATTGTCCCCATTTATAAAACTAAAAGTTTCAAGATGTAGGAAATAACGCACTAATTAAAAAAAAAAAAAAATATATATATATATACAGTACAGGCCAAAAGTTTGGACACATTACTATTTTTAATGTTTTTGAAAGAAGTTTCTTCTGCTCATCAAGCCTGCATTTATTTGATCAAAAATACAGAAAAAAATGTAATATTGTGATATATTATTACAATTTAAAATAATTGGTTTTCAATTTATTATACTTTAAATTATCATTTATTTCGGTGATGCAAAGCTGAATTTTCAGGATCATTACTCCAGTCTTCAGTGTCACATGTGACATCCAGTCAATCACATGATCCTTTAGAAATCATTCTAATGTTCTGATTTATTATGAGTGTTGGAAACAGTTCTGCTGCCTAATATATTTGATGAATAAAAGGTTAAAAATAACTGCATTTATTCAAAATAAAAAAAAATTTTTTTTAAGATAAATCTTCTTTATTATCACTTTTTATCAATTTAACACATCCTTGCTGAATAAAATTATTGATTTATTTTAAAAAAAATAAAGAAAAAAATTACTGACCCCAAATTACTGACCAGTAGTGTATATTGTTGTTATAAAAGATTTCTATCTTGAAAACATTTGCTTCTTTTTTTTTCTTTTCTTTTTTCTTTTTCTTTTTTTTTATTCATCAAAGTATCCTAAAAAAGTATCACAGGTTATGAAAAAATATTAAGCAGCAGAACTGTTTCCAACTTTGATAATGAATCATCATATTAGAATGATTTCTAAAAGATCATGTGATTGACTGGATGTCACATGTGACACTGAAGACTGGAGTAATGATCCTGAAAATTCAGCTTTGCATTACCGAAATAAATGATAATTTAAAGTATAATAAATTGAAAACCAATTATTTTAAATTGTAATAATATATCACAATATTACATTTTTTTCTGTATTTTTGATCAAATAAATGCAGGCTTGATGAGCAGAAGAAACTTCTTTCAAAAACATTAAAAATAGTAATGTGTCCAAACTTTTGGCCTGTACTGTATATTAAATTACCATTGTAACCATGTTAGCCTGAAGCCCTGTGAACTTAAAATAAAACTGCACATTGTAATTTCTGTATGCTAAATCTAGACGCACCCTAGCGGCAGCAAAATGTATTTTGCAGCCAGGGCAGTCTAGCAACTCTCCGTTGACTTTCGAGCTGCAAAAACCTAATTGGGTCAGGCCAATCACGTCGTGTATAGAGTAGGCGGGGCGGGCTTAACATAATGACGACAGAGTTGCGACGGTTCCCTGCTACTTGAAAACAAAGAATGGCGGAGCCGCTGGAGAACAGTCTTCCGAATCGGCTTTGGCCGCGACTCTGGAGGACTTGGAGTTAAGTTTTTCTTTGAGAAAAGAGCAAAGAACGGCACTTAAAGTGTAAGTTGCAGGTTAACCACCACAACCAATTAATGTGTAAATTAAAGTGCTCTATATGTATATATTTAATTATTTCTGTCTTAAAATGCGTTAAAATAACATTTATTGGGGTTTCTTCAGAGGTAGCGTGTTTTTTCAGTTACTGGGTGATGACGTCACAAGAGGAACTCGCAACCCATACTCTGCTAGATTCCTACTGTATTATATGGCTATTTGGAGAACGACTGAGGATCGGCTGAGGATGTGGGAAACCGTCAAATTCTTTATGGACCACAGCCCTACAATGTTTAACCGGTCAGGCGTGAGAGAGGGGAGCCATGGCACTCAAAGAGTTATTAATGCTTGGTGTGAGGAGAATGAGTGGAGGGTTGGCCTGGTGAGTAACGTTAGCTACGTTAGAGCTAGTCTAGCCTGGTGCAAACCCGGATAATATAACGGAACAAGCAAGTCTTTTCAAAATATTGCCGTCATGTAGAATAGCAAGAAGGGACAACGACTGAAGACATTATTTACTTACAGTAAGTCAGTCCAAATCAGAGCTGTAAGGTTAAGAGATGCACACACTGCACAGGCATCAATCGCTAGTCTCATCGACGCCTCAAACGTCATGTAATACCCTTCCTCAGTCCACGCGTTATCAATTTCTCACGATTTAATTAGCGATGTTTATTGTCAGAAAAGAAAAAGAGAGATCGATGTCCCCATCACTGTGTTTGTGTGGGCTATCAGCAGTGGAGAGTATGTGCTGCCGTGAGGTGAACGCGTTTAGGCGTTTAGTGGAACAGCTGGACCCGCGACCGGCTGATCTGACGTGCCTGAACCCGTTTGTTTTGCGAATAGCTTATTCTCATTTCAGGCAGGATCACGGTCCCCTTGAAGTCAGCACACACGAGTATGTTTACAGTCGAGTTATTTTATCCATAATTTTTTTTTATCAATAAAACATACAACCAACTTTTCTGTAGTTATGTAAGGCATCTATAGCTGCAAGCGTACGGTGACTCTACTAGTGAGTTCCTCTTATGACGTCACGCCCCATCTAGTGGAAGGGAGCGGGAGCGGTTAAAACCACTGTTAAAAGTGCCAACTTTTCATATTATATCAGCATTTTGGTATAAAAAACAATGGTGGGCGGTTCTTATCTTTATGTTTAATAAACACATTGCATTACTTCGTAAAAAATTTAACCTGCAACTTACACTTTAAGTCATTCTTAAAAAAGGAAGATGTGTTCGTAGTTTTGCCGGCCAGATTCAAAAGTTGAATCTATCAACTAACGTCAGCTCCGCTGTTGGGAAAACGCTCTGGTTGGTTGAAGCGCTGTCCTATTGCGTGCCGAGGGAATTTGAAAGACAGCCGTTTATCCCGCCCCTCGGATTGAGCCGTGTCTATGGAGAGTTGCCAGACCTAACATCTTGATGTAGGCTACCATTTATTACCAAGGCAGGTTAATTTAAGGTGTGTAAAAATGTTCAGTCAGCGCTCCTAGCAAACACAGCAAGCCTGGAGCCCTGCGCTACATAACATCACAGCGGGAAATCATGACTAAGGGTTTGTGGGAAAGTGAAAGTCAAAGCTGCTTAGTGGACTAATAGAGATCAGTTATCAGGATTACAGTGAACGTACAGTGAACCTTGAGGTTTAAATCTAGAAACAAGCCGGTGGACAAAGATTAGGGATTACAGGCACGCGGCGAACGGCTCGTCGCGTCACTAAACAGCTTCAGTCAGCAGAGAACAGTGTGTGAGAAGCCGACGTCCTGCACACACACCTGACGTGCAGCAGTTTGGCCGTCTGGACGAAGCAGGACTGATCAGTCTCCTTCAGCACCTCCTGAGCGTATCCCACAAGGCCACTGTTCTCCAGCATGCCCTGGTACTCCTCCACCTGGGCCCGCAGCCGGTCCACTCGCAGGGTTCTGGCCTGTTCCACACACCGCAGCATCTCCGTCCTGCGCTCCTGCAGCGTCTCGAAGAGCCGCTCGAAGTGTTCGTTCGCCCGCCGCTCCGCCAGCTGCCCGTTCTCCTGCACTCACCAGAACACCGTCACACATCAGCGTGCAGCAACACACACACACACGGAGAGGGGTGTGTGATATGGGGAAAATATAATATCAAAGTAATAAAATAATAATGAACAAGTCACATGATTGAGGGATCATAAATCAGCGCAGCTATACGAGAAGTTTCTGGAAGCTCAACCAATCAGGATCAAGCAGGAACAGACTTCTTACCTCTGTGTGATTGATCATCACTTCCAGTTCAGAAATCTGAGTCCTCACTTGGTCTTCTTTGCTAATTAAGTAATGGATACTCTTCGACAGCTTCTCCTGTTGACACAGAGTAAAGCCCAGTAGAACACAGTGGAAAACTCGATTTCCGGCCAGTGTGAGAAACATAACCCCGCTTCTGTGAGACGCCGGACAGAACATCATAAGATGGAGGTGATCACATTAAATATGGATGAGCCACGGCTCGTTTACAGTCGTCTGATATTCCTGACCTCTTAATCACGGGCCCTCGCAGGCACATCTATTCACCAGAAACATGAGCGCTTGTTTTCAGCTCAGGAAGACACACGAATAATTTAGGGGTCGTAAATTGTGCTATAAAAACCCTAACCCTTTCAGAACTTCTTTGTTAGTCCAGCTTTAACTGAAACCAAGCTACCAAAATGACCAGATTTAAATATAATGGTAATCACTTTTCAGCAGCTGGAAGAGTAAAAACATGGTAAAGTTTTTCAAAAGAGTTCCACATGTAGAGATGTTAGCCAATCACAGCAGTGGGCGTTTACACTGAGGTCTCACAGCCAATCGCAGCAGTGGGCGTTTACACTGAAAACTCACAGCCAATCACAGCAGTGGGCGTTTACACTGAGGTCTTACAGCCAATTACAGCAGTGGGCGTTTACACTGAGGTCTCAGAGCCAATCACAGCAGTGGGCGTTTACACTGAGGTCTCAGAGCCAATCACAGCAGTGGGCGTTTACACTGAGGTCTCACAGCCAATCACAGCAGTGGGCGTTTACACTGAGGTCTTACAGCCAATCACAGCAGTGGGCGTTTACACTGAGGTCTCACAGCCAATCACAGCAGTGGGCGTTTACACTGAGGTCTCACAGCCAATCACAACAGTGGGCGTTTACACTAAAAACTCACAGCCAATCACAGCAGTGGGCGTTTACACTGAGGTCTTACAGCCAATCACAACAGTGGGCGTTTACACTGAAGACTCACAGCCAATCACAGCAGTGGGCGTTTACACTAAACTCACAGCCAATCACAGCAGTGGGCGTTTACACTGAGGTCTTACAGCCAATCACAACAGTGGGCGTTTACACTGAAAACTCACAGCCAATCACAGCAGTGGGCGTTTACACTGAGGTCTCACAGCCAATCACAGCAGTGGGCATTTACACTGAGGTCTCACAGCCAATCACAACAGTGGGTGTTTACACTGAAGACTCACAGCCAATCACAGCAGTGGGCGTTTACACTGAGGTCTCACAGCCAATCACAGCAGTGGGCGTTTACACTGAGGTCTCACAGCCAATCACAGCAGTGGCCGTTTACACTGAAGTCTCAGAGCCAATTACAGCAGTGGGCGTTTACACTGAAAACTCACAGCCAATCACAGCAGTGGGCGTTTACACTGAGGTCTCAGAGCCAATCACAGCAGTGGGCGTTTACACTGAGGTCTTAAATCAGACCTGCTCATTTATTCAATTCAAAATGTATTTGTTCAAATGAGAGGATTAAAATCAGGGTGGAAAATTAGCATTTATTTCTAAATTATGACAGACTTTAAATTACAAGTAGGAATAAGATACTTTATTTTATTCTCATTGTGCAAATAAATTTAGAGTGGCAGCTCTGGAAACATTTACCCATAAAGTAGAAATATATATTAAATTACATAAAAGCCCCTGAAGGCCGTTTTTAATGTCCGTTATAATGTTAATCCTACTAACATTATAAGTGCACCTCAGGAAACATAAAATAATAAAAAAATGCAGTTCTTCTGAGCAAGGACAGACAGATGATGGCTCGATGGATGTTTAACGGGACGTACCTTGAGGATCTTGTAGGCGCTGCTCATGGAAGTGACTCTGTGGTTAGCGTGAGATCCTCCGAGTTTGCAGAGGTGACACACGGGACGCCGGCACACCTCACAGTACATGTTCACCTTCTCCATCTCGTGCTCGGGACACATCAGCACCTGCGAAGTGAGGGAGCGACGGATGAGATCATGACTGACAGTACTAACACCCACTGCACAGAAAACCTCCGCTAGTTACGGCTAATGTCCTTATCTGTAAGTGGTACAAATTCACGCGAGTATTTCCATCTTGCATGAAGGCTCGTCCTGACAGCGGTAAACTCAGACTTCACTGAACGAGCGCAGGCGTCTCAAACAGAGGAAGACAATTAATATTCATCGCAAAAATATTAATTGAGCTGAAATATCTGTTTGTTGGATGTTAAATTTAGGTTTAAACGTCAACATTAAAGTATTCGTAATTCAAGTATTTATGAGAGTGAGAACTGTAAAGGGATAACTGCATGTGATTGTAAGACGTTTCTAACATGTTACTGTGTCCAGAGTGAGTGTGTGTGTTCCTGCAGAATATTCCTCTTATCTGTTAACACTGAGTTTGTGTTTTTATTTTTATTTATCATCTTTATTATTACCTTCATTTTTAATGTAATGATTTAAACTGTCCTTTCGCTTTATAGCTCAGATATAGATACATTCACTATGTTTTTATAGCGTTCAGTAGGCAAAGTAGTTTGAAGGACAGCTTTGGCCAGAACGTGGAATAGTGCGATTTGAAAAAAAGAAAAGAAAATTGGGCTTTTTAAAAATCTGATTAGTCAATTAATCGAAGAAATAATCGGCCAACAATTCGATTCTCAAAATAATGGTGAGTTGCAGGAGTAGATGCCAGAGAGAGAGCATGGGTACCTTGGGCCTGAAGTTGGTGGTGGGCCCCACGTACTCGTGCTGGGCTTTGGGCGTCCCCCAGGGGTGGGCCAGCTTGAAGCACTCGTTGCAGTAGCTGGCCCGGCAGTCCATGCAGCTCTTGGTGGCCTCGTGGGCCGGCGGCTTACACGCACCACACATGATGGCCACGGCCGCGCGGGCCGCCTGACGGTAGCGCTCCACGATACTCTCCAGCGTGAAGTTCCTGAAGAGCATGCTGATCCCGCGCTCCCCGAGGTCGATGTCATGCTGACACCCGGGACACGGGAACGTGGTGACGCGGGGAGTGACGGAGGAGCGCCTCCAACCGGGAGAAGAGATGGAGCCTGAGCGACACGAGAACCCAGTCAGAGGAGCGGGGGAGAAGTGGACGGCACACGCACGCACATGCACGCACACACACACGCGCGCACACTCACAAACACATGCACTCGCGCACTCACACATGTACACACTCATAAACACACGCACGTACTCTCTCGCGCACACACACACACACACACACACACACGCAAAATAAAGCACTATTAATAAGGTCAGACACAGATGGAGAGACTCAGAGACAGTGGAAACAGCACGACAGCAGACAGTGATCTGGACAAGAGAAACTTCAAACACACGTCAAAAATGGAAATGAATCACTTTGGGGGAGAAAACGTAATGACAGGCTGATTACAAGGTATTTCAGAGAGGAATGAGATCGAGGTCACTGTTTTTAAAGCTGCAGTGTGTCATTTCTGTCAAACAAAACTGAAGAGGTGATTTAAATATCATTTTCTAACAGGTTTCCCCAAACACTCCATCTGTCATTGGTCAGTCAAACAGGAAGTCCCGCCCCTAACCCATGTGATTGGCCGAGACAGAAGTTGACCTGACCCAGCTTAAACAAACAGAACAATGTCATGAAAGAGTCACAGTGTTTCGCTCGTCAGGAGCCAATTAGTGATGCATCGTAATTAAAAATCTTGGGCGGAACCAAAACCAGAAATTCTGGACACTCTGGTATGAAAGCTGAAACTGAACAATTATTTTAAATCTGTTTTTTTTTGTGCGATTACTTGTTCTTGCTTCAGGTGGTGTTTCTAACGTAACATCTAGACTCAAACAACAACTTTAAAATTACTTTAAAAATATTTATAATATTACTTGTATAAAATATTGCTTACAACGCTAAGAATACAGAAGAATAAATAACATCTTGAGATGTTGTGCTAAACAGACTCTGCAGGTAAACGTGCTTTATTAATGTGAATAATAACTCAGACATTTATGTGCATTTGTGAGTGTGATTAACCCAACGCACATCAGACTGAACATTAACCCCAACGCAGATCAGACTGAACATTAACCCAACGCAGATCAGACTGAACATTAACCCAACGCAGATCAGACCGAACATTAACCCAACGCAGATCAGACCGAACATTAACCCAAGGCACATCAGACTGAACATTAACCCCAACGCAGATCAGACTGAACTTTAACCCAATGTAGATCAGACTGAACATTAACCCAACGCAGATCAGACTGAACTTTAACCCAACGCACATCAGACTGAACATTAACCCCAACGCAGATCAGACTAAACTTTACCCCAATGTAGATCAGACTGAACATTAACCCAACGCAGATCAGACTGAACTTTAACCCAACGCACATCAGACTGAACATTAACCCCAACGCAGATCAGACTAAACTTTACCCCAATGTAGATCAGACTGAACATTAACCCAACGCAGATCAGACTGAACTTTAACCCAATGTAGATCAGACTGAACATTAACCCAACGCAGATCAGACCGAACATTAACCCAATGTAGATCAGACTGAACATTAACCCAACGCAGATCAGACCGAACATTAACCCAATGTAGATCAGACTGAACTTTAACCCAATGTAGATCAGACTGAACATTAACCCAACGCAGATCAGACCGAACTTTAACCCAACGCACATCAGACCGAACATTAACCCCAACGCAGATCAGACCGAACATTAACCCAACGCAGATCAGACTGAACATTAACCCAACGCAGATCAGATCGAACATTAACCCCAACGCAGATCAGACTGAACATTAACCCCAACGCAGATCAGACTGAACATTAACCCCAACGCAGATCAGACTGAACTTTAACCCAATGTAGATCAGACTGAACTTTAACCCAATGCA
Source organism: Squalius cephalus (assembly GCF_949319135.1). Taxonomy (NCBI): domain Eukaryota; kingdom Metazoa; phylum Chordata; class Actinopteri; order Cypriniformes; family Leuciscidae; genus Squalius; species Squalius cephalus. Next base: position 70,326 of record NC_137137.1, read on the forward strand.
GATCAGACTGAACTTTAACCCAACGCACATCAGACTGAACTTTAACCCAATGTAGTTCAGACTGAACTTTAACCCAACGCACATCAGACTGAACATTAACCCAACGCAGATCAGATCGAACATTAACCCCAACGCAGATCAGACTGAACATTAACCCCAACGCAGATCAGACTGAACTTTAACCCAATGTAGATCAGACTGAACTTTAACCCAATGTAGATCAGACTGAACTTTAACCCAATGCACATCAGACTGAACTTTAACCCAATGTAGTTCAGACTGAACTTTAACCCAACGCACATCAGACTGAACATTAACCCCAACGCAGATCATACTGAACTTTAACCCAACGCACATCAGACTGAACTTTAACCCAATGTAGATCAGACTGAACTTTAACCCAACGCACATCAGACTGAACTTTAAAACCAATGTAGATCAGACTGAACTTTAAAACCAATGTAGATCAGACTGAACATTAACCCAACGCAGATCAGACCGAACATTAACCCCAACGCAGATCAGACTGAACATTAACCCCAACGCAGATCAGACTGAACTTTAACCCAACGCAGATCAGACTGAACTTTAACCCAATGTAGATCAGACTGAACTTTAACCCAATGCACATCAGACTGAACTTTAACCCAATGTAGTTCAGACTGAACTTTAACCCAACGCACATCAGACTGAACATTAACCCCAACGCAGATCAGACTGAACTTTAACCCAATGTAGTTCAGACTGAACTTTAACCCAACACACATCAGACTGAACATTAACCCCAACGCAGATCAGACTGAACTTTAACCCAACGCACATCAGACTGAACTTTAAAACCAATGTAGATCAGACTGAACATTAACCCAACGCAGATCAGACCGAACATTAACCCAATGTAGATCAGACTGAACTTTAACCCAACGCACATCAGACTGAACTTTAACCCAATGTAGTTCAGACTTAACTTTAACCCAACGCACATCAGACTGAACATTAACCCCAACGCAGATCAGACTGAACTTTAACCCAATGTAGATCAGACTGAACTTTAACCCAATGTAGATCAGACTGAACATTAACCCAACGCAGATCAGACCGAACATTAACCCAATGTAGATCAGACTGAACTTTAACCCAATGTAGATCAGACTGAACTTTAACCCAACGCAGATCAGACCGAACATTAACCCAATGTATATCAGACTGAACTTTAACCCAACGCACATCAGACTGCACATTAACCCAACGCAGATCAGACTGAACTTTAACCCAATGTAGATCAGATCATCACACACTGCAGCTTTAAAGTCTGACGAAGCCTCTCTCTTCTGTTTGTCCAGGTCAGTGTCGTGGGATTTTGCCACTTCACAAGCGGGAAAATCATTTTAGGGTGAAAGAAATCACTTCTCCAGCAAGCATTTGAAACAGAACATCTGAAGTGATATGCAAACAAACACTAAATAAAGAGATCACACTGTACGATGCAGCAGAGACACACGTGCAGCACAGATGATGAAGCCACGCATGCGGACGATGATGAGCGAGAACGAGGCCAACATCTGAACGAGCGCCGGGTTCAGATCAGGGATGGAGTGTGTATGATGAAGTAAAGCGTGTACTTATGCCGTGAGTGTGCTGTGCCGCTCGGCATGCTGGGAACTGATGGGGAAAAACAAACGCTCAGACCAGAAACAGGCCCGTCAGCACAAGGTCATTCTGGTCCCTACAGAACCACATCAGCCCGTCAGTGAGAACATGGCTGATGATGGCGAGACCAGTGTGTTAAAGTGTGTTAATCGTTAGTGGTGAGGGCAGCGTTTGACACGGAAGGGTAGAGCGGGTTCTGAAACGCTTTTAGATTTAGATTAATAACTACGTCTCCTCAAGCTCACCGGTCACAGGACGTTTATTACCTGACGAGAAGTTATTTAATAATTCAACCTAGTTCTATAGTTCACTGCTGTTTATTTGGTTGCTGTTGTCTAAAGAAAAACGTCTCAATATTCTCTCTCTCTGCGTGAGACAAACGGTGGAAACAGAAGCTGTGGATTCCTGAGTCGCTCCAGGGCAACGTCTGCTGTTCTTTAAACACACGGTTCTCACGGTCACTGAGAGATCAGTGCGTCTGTCATACGCTCACGGGTGTGTGTTACGCAGCTGCCGCTTCTCTGACCGAGAAGAGAAATGAGCACACAGGTCTAGAGACACACTACAGCTAATGAGATTACGTGACCCACATCTACCTCTCCCTCCAAACGCCCTCCTCAGTGAGGCTGCAGCGACAGAGAGAAGACCACAACACTGACAGTGATTAAACGGCAACAGAAGTGGAGTGAAACCTGATTCACAACCAAAGACTGTACGAACATGAAAACAGCATCACATTTCTTGGGGGAAAAACTGCAATGAAAGCCAACAGTATAAAAGAAGTGATGAAGAAAGACACTAAAACTAATCATTCCGGCAGTAAAACTGACCCAAGACATAAATGAGTTCATGTAATTTAATCTGCTTTGGATCTCACAGCCAGATTCTAAGAGGATAACAACAAATAAACAATTTTGGCCTAAACAAAACATATCAGCTAATATTCTCATGACAAGTTCTTATAAGATACATGAATCCAGAGGTGGGTAGTAACGAAGTACATTTACTTGAGTATTTTTTGGGAAAAATTGTACTTTTAAGAGTAGATTTGAATGTGGGTACTTATTACTTTTACTCGAGTACATTTCTAATGAAAAAACTGTACTTTTACTTCGTTACGTTGGGCGACGTTCCTCTCGTTACTTTATTTTAATGCAATATGTGTTGTTAAACGTGTAAGCGCGATGTATCTTTTTTCTGGGCTTGGGCGATGCTCAATTCACAAATGAATCGCTCTTTTGAGTCGATTCTGTTCAAAGACTTCATCAAACAAGTTGGCAGATCTGTCTAAATCGGTTCGCGAATCAGTTTGAATGATCTGTTCAGTTCCGGCACGCACTGAATCGTCTGAAGCGATTTCAATTCACACTCGACTCGAGTCATAACAGGAAGATTTAAGCACATCAAGAGCGTTGGATGAAGTGGCCGTGGACCTACAGTACAGTCAAGTGAGAGCAAATCTGCAAATGCATCATATATTTGCCAGCGATGAAGATCTTTATTAGTTGAACATCTTCGTAAGCTGTCTGTGAATTAATGATTCCACAGGACGATATATTCGATATCATTTCACTCAGGTAATACATTTTACAACCAAACAGATTATTACGCCATGATACTAGAAAGTATGACATTACCCGTTTTTTGGACATATACATTAATTTACATTAAATAAAGCTACCATTGTTCACAGTTTATGAACACCCGCCACCCCGCGGTAGTGTGTGAGTGTGTGTGTGTGTGTGAGAGTGTGTGTGTGTGTGTGTGTGTGTGTGTGTGTGTGTGTGTGTGTGTGTGTGTGTGTGTGTGTTGCGCAGTGGCGTGCGAACTCGACTTGAAAACGAATGCCTTTAATTGCCTGCCGTCGACACAGTTGAGTTAACCAGTTTAAACATGCTTGCAGAAATATACATTTGATTATATTTTGGAGAACCGACAGAAGAAGGTCCGTCGATGTACTGTTGTTTGTGTGTGTTCAGATATTCAGTAGCAGTCATGAGCGCGAGCATGTGAAGAGTTTTAACCCCTGAATGCAACACTCTGCAGATTCACTTTATTTCCACTGTCTAATAATCCAAATGTAGTTGTATAAGTTACTATTATACAAACCAAAGGACAGGCAATGATTTTCTTTTTCGGGCTACAGATTTTACTTTTTGTTGCAAAGAGAGCCAATCTACTTATGAAAACAATAGTCATTTAAATAAATAAAAAATCTAAATAATATCATTTTATATATATGATGACTTCAGATGCAAAAGCCTATAAGTACCATCTGAAATTTTCTTCTAAAAGAGCATTTTTATCAAGCTTGTATGTTTATGTTCAGTTATTTCACTTAAATGGCAATGAAAAGTACCTATTAATTGTCATTAAAGTGAAATTAATTTGCAGTTATCCGATAATTTGCAGTTATCCGGCAAATGGAAGTTGATCTAACATTATGCAATTGCTTTTAAGTGTTTTTTTTTTTCTAATCTGTTTGTGTGATGTTTATCTGTGATGGAACTGAATGTATTGCTGCACATTTTGGCCAGGACACTCCTGTGAAAGAGATTTCTAATCTCAGAGAGCTCTTTTCTGGTTAAATAAAGGTTAAATAAATAAATAAATAAAAAATTACTGAACTTAAATATACGAGCTTGATAAAAATGCTTGTTTTAGAAGAAAGTTTCAGATGGCACTCAGAGGCTTTTGCATCTGAACTCTTCATATATATATATATAGGCCTATATGATCCGAAGTAAGTTACTCGCTACTTGAGTAGTTTTTTCATTGGATACTTTTTTACTCTAACTCAAGTAACTATTAAGATTATTACTTTTACTTTGAGTAAATATTTAAAAAAGTAGTTGTACTTTTACTTGAGTAGTTTTTGGGTACTCTACCCACCTCTGCATGAATCTTCTATTTAGATTAAAATAAATTACTTCCATCCATTTCAAATGCAAAGTAGACTTTTAATCAAACGGCCTGTCTTTTGGATGGAAGGAGCCTCAAACCAACTAATGCGAGTGATTTATCTGAGGTTTCTGAGAGTTGATCCGGAGTCGAGTCGGATTACCTGATCGCACCAGCCGGTCCAGTCTCTCCGTGCTCGGGGACGGGACTCTGGAGCGAGGGCTGCCCGGGTTCGAGCTCTCGGACCCCGCGTCGGTGCTGAAGGAGTCCTCGTGGTTCGGCAGGAGCACGTCTTTAACACACCGGTGACACACACTGTGCTGACAGGGCAAGATGAGCGGCTGAGTGAACAACTCCTTACAGATCGGACAGATCAGCTCCCTCTCGATGCTCTTCATCGGCACCTGTCGACACACACACACACACACACACACACACACACACACACACACACACACACACACACACACACACACAGTGATATTACCGTGGACACATTCGGAGTTCGGCATCACAACTCCGACGAGAAGAGTTTCGCTGTAGTTAGCGAAGCGCGAGATGATTCAGAGGAGTCAGATGATTGATTGATTCGGATGATTCTGCGACTCACGCGCGCTTGGGGAAGTAACGAACTTCCACTGTTCACTTTCGCATTTCTATTCTAAGCCCAAAAGTACGACTGTCTAGTAGTTGTGGAAAAAACCGTGACGAGGATGAAGGTCTACAAGGCCTTTATTTTCCTTATTTACAAAATACATTCAAAACAATAGGTTCAACTTTCTCTCAGCAAACAATAGCAGCTTCATTGTCGAGGATGAAGAAGTGAGGCGGACTCGCGGACTCACCAGGATCGAGCTTCGCCGGGACATCGCGAGCAGAAGAAAGACAAACTCCTTGTTCCTGTTTCAACTTCGCAAATGAGAGATTCGCACAATTAGAGGATGAATCGAACAACGTGACGCGCGTTAATGCGCGAGCGGCGCGACACCGTGGACAACAAGCCGAAATGTGGGCGGAGTCACTGCCCGTCACTATAGCAACCTTGCAGCGAAACCATTTAGTATTTAAATAAGGGGCGGGGTCCGCAACAGAAAGGCACATCATTTAAATACATTATACAAATCATCATTCATATCCAAGTCGACAACAAATTCTTCGAGCTCTTAAGTGCACAATATTATAAATTATGTCTTTTTCTTTTTTTATAATATAAATTATCTAAAACAACGAGGTGACGTCATTTGCACGGGATATTGATGCGGATGGATGAGCGAATATTATTTCTCCATGACAGAGAAAGACAAGCATCAGGCATCAGCATAATACAATGATTAATCGCATTACTGCAGGCTCGAGTGTTTAATCTGCGGTTTTATCATCTCACCTCGCCTCTCTCGATGCGCTCCACTATACTCGCGAACTCGGACATCTCCGAGTCCGACATCCTGATGACCGATGACCCAGCCCGAGATGATGATATGGTTACGAGTTCTCTCTATATCCTCCTCATGTGTTCTCCTCTATATCCTCATCACAGCAGAGCCTGTCGCGAGCCACAGACACCTCACTCACTCCACCGAGGATGACGAGCACACGAGGCTCCGCCCACTCGCCCGGTCTGTGGGCGTGGCCTCGCTGGACTGACAGCTCTTTGTGTAGATCTGCCATCTAATGAAACTTTCATCATGTCACAGATAATCAGACACCAGATCAACAGCTCTGACTCCAGGACCAGTCGTAGGACAGAATCAGTGTTTATTACAATACATACTGTATTACAGTCTAAGACCATGGGCTGTGACACGTGTGTATTCACAAGATTTACCTCATTGAACACGTCATATATGCTTTCATTTCATAAGTGGCTCATTTATTGTTTTAACTGTAACAGATTGAGTGTATTGTGTGGCAGATGTGTGTAGATCTCAGCACAAGCAACAGTTTGAAATTGCACAACTCTCTCATATTTTGCTTTCATATAGTATTTGTTCTTTAGATGTTTATTAAGCCCTCAGTCACATGACATTCAGTAATTCATTTTTTTGGACTTTACATCCGACCTTTGACCCATAATTCTACATAATCATCCTCTTTATACACAGGTGTGTTTATATTTATAACAAAAAGTCTTGATGCCTGATGAAAGTGATGAAGCAACGCTGGAATACTGAACTCTCCTGTTCCACGAGCTCCAGGCGTTTAACATGAAGATGAAAGGAAGGGTTTTATTCAGGAATATTCTTCAGGGCGAGGGTTACAGTCAGGGAACATCTCTGAGACTAATGCATACAGAAATAATGTGAATATTAAACATTAAGACTTTTGTGCAAGTCTTCAGTCTTACATTTATAATTCAAGTCAAAGGGAAACAGTAGACAAACAATAAGGAAGTGTGTGTGAGAGTGTGTGTGTGTGTGAGAGAGAGAGAGCGAGTGTGTGTGTGAGAAAGAGGGTGAGGGTTTGTGTGTGTGAGAGAAAGAGAGGGAGTGAGTGAGTGTTGGAGAGAGAGTGTGTGTGTGTATCTGTGAGTGTGTATGTGTATCTGTGTGTGTGTGTTAGATAGTGTATATGTATCTGTGAGCGTGTGTGTATCTGTGAGTGTGTGTGTGAGAGTGTGTGAGATAGAGTGTGTGTGTATCTGTGAGTGTGTATGTGTATCTGTGTGTGTGTGTGTGAGATAGAGAGTGTGTGTGTGTGTGTGTGTGTGTTAGAGAGTGTGTATGTATCTGTGAGCGTGTGTGTATCTGTGTGTGTGTGTGTGTTAGAGAGTGTGTGTATCTGTGTCTGTCTGTGAGTGTGGTCAGTCAATCTAACACCCCCCACCCCCCCCACACACACACACACACACACACACACACACACACACACAGATGTATCTGTCATGTCTTCTGATTAAGGACATTTAATTGCACTCTTATTTTCAAAGTCCATATGATTCTAAGTTAATGGTTTAACAAGGGAATTTCTGCCTACGTAATCATACAACCCGTAAAGAATATATTATTCCTCAAAATACATCATTAAGATTTTAAAATAAGATCTAGAATGTGATCTTACATTTCTTCATTTAGCTGTGCATGTGCTGTGACCCTCCAGTTTAATCTAACGCAGGACATGCACTTTATTATAGAGATAATAGATATAGAATAGAAGATAAAGTGTAAAATCTTTCAAAAGGAAGGAAAGCATTGGGGTTTAGTTCTGATGAATCAAGGCTGTGATGCTGGAGTTCTTCAGCTGAGAGAAGAAAGCCTGAAGGAATCTCAGACGGGTTTATTTAAACACGTGCGTCTCGTCAGAACCGTCTCGTCAGAACCGTCTCGCCAGAACCGTCTCGTCAGAACCGTCTCGCCAGAACCGTCTCGCCAGAACCGTCTCGCCAGAACCGTCTCGCCAGAACCGTCAGAACCGTCTCGCCAGAACCGTCTCGTCAGAACCGTCTCGCCAGAACCGCCTCGTCAGAACCGTCTCGCCAGAACCATCTCGCCAGAACCGCCTCGCCAGAACCGTCTCGCCAGAACCGCCAGAACCGTCTCGTCAGAACCGTCTCGCCAGAACCGTCTCGCCAGAACCGCCAGAACCGTCTCGCCAGAACCGTCTCGCCAGAACCGCCAGAACCGTCTCGTCAGAACAGTCTCGCCAGAACCGTCTCGCCAGAACCGCCAGAACCGTCTCGCCAGAACCGTCTCGCCAGAACCGCCAGAACCGTCTCGTCAGAACCGTCTCGCCAGAACCGTCAGAACCGTCTCGCCAGAACCGTCTCGTCAGAACCGTCTCGCCAGAACCGTCTCGCCAGAACCGTCTCGTCAGAACCGTCTCGCCAGAACCGTCTCGCCAGAACCGTCTCGCCAGAACCGTCTCGCCAGAACCGTCTCGTCAGAACCGTCTCGTCAGAACCGTCTCGTCAGAACCGTCTCGCCAGAACCGTCTCGCCAGAACCGCCTCGTCAGAACCGTCTCGTCAGAACCGCCAGAACCGTCTCGTCAGAACCGTCTCGTCAGAACCGTCTCGTCAGAACCGTCTCGTCAGAACCGTCTCGCCAGAACCGTCTCGTCAGAACCGTCTCGTCAGAACCGTCTCGCCAGAACCGCCTCGTCAGAACCGTCTCGTCAGAACCGCCTCGTCAGAACCGTCTCGTCAGAACCGCCAGAACCGTCTCGTCAGAACCGTCTCGCCAGAACCGTCTCGTCAGAACCGTCTCGTCAGAACCGTCAGAACCGTCTCGTCAGAACCGTCTCGTCAGAACCGTCTCGTCAGAACCGTCTCGCCAGAACCGTCTCGTCAGAACCGTCTCGTCAGAACCGTCAGAACCGTCTCGCCAGAACCGTCTCGTCAGAACCGTCTCGCCAGAACAGTCTCGTCAGAACCGTCTCGTCAGAGCCGTCTCGCCAGAGCCGTCTCGCCAGAGCCGTCTCGTCAGAACCGTCTCGTCAGAACCGTCTCGTCAGAACCGTCTCACAAGAACCGTCTCACAAGAACCGTCTCACAAGAACCGTCTCACAAGAACCGTCTCACAAGAACCGTCTCATCTGAACCGTCTCGTCAGTACAGTCTCGTCAGAACCTTCTCGTCAGAACAGTCTCGTCAGAACCGTCTCGTCAGAACCGTCTCGTCAGAACCGTCTCGTCAGAACCATCTCGTCAGAACCGTCTCGTCAGAACCGTCTCGTCAGAACCGTCTCACCAGAACCGTCTCGTCAGAACCGTCTCGTCAGAACCGTCTCGTCAGAACCGTCTCGTCAGAACCGTCTCGTCAGAACCGTCTCACCAGAACCGTCTCGTCAGAACCGTCTCGTCAGAACCGTCTCTTCAGAACCATCTCGTCAGAACCGTCTCGTCAGTACAGTCTCGTCAGTACAGTCTCGTCAGAACCTTCTCGTCAGAACCGTCTCGTCAGAACCGTCTCGTCAGAACCGTCTCGTCAGAACCGTCTCGTCAGAACCGTCTCGTCAGAACCGTCTCACAAGAACCGTCTCACAAGAACCGTCTCACAAGAACCGTCTCACAAGAACCGTCTCGTCAGAACCGTCTCATCTGAACCGTCTCGTCAGTACAGTCTCGTCAGAACCTTCTCGTCAGAACAGTCTCGTCAGAACCGTCTCGTCAGAACCGTCTCGTCAGAACCGTCTCGTCAGAACCGTCTCGTCAGAACCGTCTCACCAGAACCGTCTCACCAGAACCGTCTCGTCAGAACCGTCTCGTCAGAACCGTCTCGTCAGAACCGTCTCGTCAGAACCGTCTCGTCAGAACCGTCTCGTCAGAACCGTCTCGCCAGAACCGTCTCGTCAGAACCATCTCGTCAGAACCGTCTCGCCAGAACCGCCTCGTCAGAACCGTCTCGCCAGAACCGTCTCGTCAGAACCATCTCGTCAGAACCTTCTCGTCAGAACCGTCTCGTCAGTACAGTGAGAAACGCTTATTCTCAGACATAAAAGCTGTTCGTTTATTGACACTCGTAACTTTACATCATCATAAAATGTGAGCAGTTTCACTTCTACACTTGATATTACAGCATAGAAAAAATAATTTCATTTCTTGATCCTTAAAACACATTCAAGTGTCAAAATGCCACATGTATAACATACACACACACACACACACACACACACAGTAGAGATATCTGAGGCACATTCATGAGAGGACACTGAAGGAACATGATTTCACATGAAGAGTAACAGAAACATTAGGCTGACGTTGCTTGTGAACATATGAAGTGTAAAACAGGGATAATAGAGTGTGTATCACTCCAGAACACACACACCAGACGCGCTCGTCTTCGGGTTCGCAGGAGCTCATATTCATAAGGCAGAAACAGCACAGATAATAATAAACAGCTTGAAGAGGAGGACGATCTGGCCGGCGCAGGGATCTCGTGGCCTTCGACTACAGAGCGAGTTTTACCTTTAATAATTGATTACGCTGATCTGCTGATTTATTCATCAGTCACGTGGGGATATTGCTGAGGTCAGAGGTCACGAGCGGGTCTGGTTCTGCCTCCAGGACCCGTGCAGCTGCTGCAGAGTCTCGAACGCCCGCACGCTGATGTTCAGAGCCGGATGGACCTTACGCAGGTCCGCTTCCCCGAGCAGAGACAGGCCGCAGATGCCGAAGTACGTGTGCAGGGGGTCTGGGACACAGGAGACAGGAGAGGTCACTCGAGCAGACGCTACTGCGCCTTTAAGAGCTCATGCATAATTCACGCCGACCCCGTGATGTCATCAGTCTCTCTGTCTGGCACTGCAGAGCGCACGCAGCAGAGAAACCAGCAGACGTCTGCAGAACACCGCCTCTACTAGCTCTGTGTGTCTCTGTGTGTTCAGTGTGTGTGTTCAGTGTGGGTTCATGCGTGTGTTCAGTCAGTGTGTGTTCGTGTGTGTTCATGCGTGTGTGTTCATGCGTGTGTGTTCAGTGTGTGTGTTCAGTCAGTGTGTGTTCAGTCAGTGTGGGTTCATGCGTGTGTGTTCATGTGTGTGTGTTCAGTCAGTGTGTGTTCAGTCAGTGTGTGTTCAGTCAGTGTGTGTTCAGTCAGTGTGTGTTCAGTCAGTGCGTTCATGCGTGTGTGTTCAGTGTGGGTTCATGCGTGTGTGTTCAGTCAGTGTGTGTTCAGTTAGTGTGTGTTCAGTCAGTGTGTGTTCAGTCAGTGTGTTCATGCGTGTGTGTTCAGTGTGGGTTCATGCGTGTGTGTTCAGTCAGTGTGTGTTCAGTCAGTGTGTGTTCAGTCAGTGTGTTCAGTCAGTGTGTGTTCAGTCAGTGTGGGTTCATGCGTGTGTGTTCATGCGTGTGTGTTCATGCGTGTGTGTTCAGTCAGTGTGTGTTCAGTCAGTGTGTGTTCATGTGTGTGTTCAGTCAGTGTGTGTTCAGTCAGTGTGGGTTCATGTGTGTGTGTTCAGTCAGTGTGTGTTCAGTCAGTGTGTGTTCAGTCAGTGCGTTCATGCGTGTGTGTTCAGTGTGGGTTCATGCGTGTGTGTTCAGTCAGTGTGTGTTCAGTTAGTGTGTGTTCAGTCAGTGTGTGTTCAGTCAGTGTGTTCATGCGTGTGTGTTCAGTGTGGGTTCATGCGTGTGTGTTCAGTCAGTGTGTGTTCAGTCAGTGTGTGTTCATGTGTGTGTTCAGTCAGTGTGTGTTCAGTCAGTGTGTGTTCATGCGTGTGTGTTCAGTCAGTGTGTTCATGCGTGTGTGTTCAGTCAGTGTGTTCATGCGTGTGTGTTCATGCGTGTGTGTTCAGTCAGTGTGTGTTCAGTCAGTGTGGGTTCATGCGTGTGTGTTCATGCGTGTGTGCTCACGTGTGTGTGTTCATGCGTGTGTTCAGTCAGTGTGTGTTCATGCGTGTGTGTTCATGCGTGTGTGTTCATGTGTGTGTGCTCATGTGTGTGTGTTCATGCGTGTGTGTTCATGTGTGTGTGCTCATGTGTGTGTGCTCATGTGTGTGTGCTCATGCGTGTGTGTTCATGGGTGTGTGTTCATGCGTGTGTGTTCATGGGTGTGTGCTCATGTGTGTGTGTTCATGCGTGTGTGTTCATGTGTGTGTGCTCATGTGTGTGTGTTCATGCGTGTGTGTTCATGTGTGTGTGTTCATGTGTGTGTGTTCATGCGTGTGTGTTCATGGGTGTGTGTTCAGTCAGTGTGTTCATGCGTGTGTGTTCAGTCAGTGTGTTCATGCGTGTGTGTTCAGTCAGTGTGTTCATGCGTGTGTGTTCATGCGTGTGTGTTCATGGGTGTGTGTTCAGTCAGTGTGTTCATGTGTGTGTGTTCATGTGTGTGTGTTCATGCGTGTGTGTTCATGGGTGTGTGTTCAGTCAGTGTGTTCATGCGTGTGTGTTCAGTCAGTGTGTTCATGCGTGTGTGTTCAGTCAGTGTGTTCATGCGTGTGTGTTCAGTCAGTGTGTTCATGCGTGTGTGTTCATGCGTGTGTGCTCATGCGTGTGTGCTCATGTGTGTGTGCTCATGTGTGTGTGCTCATGTGTGTGTGCTCATGTGTGTGTGTTCATGCGTGTGTTCAGTCAGTGTGTTCATGGGTGTGTGTTCATGCGTGTGTGCTCATGTGTGTGTGTTCATGCGTGTGTGTTCATGTGTGTGTGCTCATGTGTGTGTGTTCAGCACGGTGTTCTTCTGCAGTTTGACGGCACTAAAGCACATTTTACAGGTCAGTGATTATTGGAGCAACAATGAAGCTCATCTCCAGTAACCGGAGTCTCATCGGTCACATGTTCACCGCTCCTGTATCGAGTTACACTGGTTTCGACTGACAGCGGCAGTGAGCGACTGTAACCTCACCTGGGTGACTGTCGGGCCATTTAGCGAAGCCGCCCACCAGACGGTCCTGCGTCGACAGGATGTAGTTCCGGTTCTTCTCGAAGTTGGTGAGCTGGAAAATGTCTAAAAGCTGCGGGACGCAAGAGGAGCATGTTAGACTGAGCACACACACCAACACACACTGAGACAGGCCGCACTAATGCTAGTGTGCTACGAGGGGTTAGCTAAGCCGTTGCTAGGGTGTTTCAAAGTTCACTGAACTTACGAAGAGCAGCTCATTCTCCTCAACACATGATCTGAGGAACCACTCAAACACACACTCGCACTAAACCCGACAGACGCTGAAACGCCTCCGTTATATCTTGAGTTTCCTCCGGGAACGAACACGTCACAATATTCCTCATTATAATAATTCATGCGCAGAATAAAGGGGCGGGGCTTGGTTGAGTGAGTTAGTAGTGTTATGGAAAGGGGCGGGTCATTTCCCAAACACCCTCGAAGCGCTCGACCAATCACAACACACTGCTCCAGCCGACCAATCAGAGCACAGTGTGCTTTCAGGAGGAGGGGCTTCGAAGAGACAGGAAGTAAACAGAGCGTTACTGACAGACTGGGAAGAGAGGAGCCGCAACAATGGAGAATATGAGGAGAATAATCAACATTCAAGCAGGAAAACCTGTTCTAGTAGAGCCTGAAACATCATCACGACTGTGAGAAAGGCATATTAGGTCTTCTTTAAAAACATACCAAAAAGTACAAAATCTTAAATCTACTCGTTTGGTAGTTCTCCTAATTCAGCTGAGAGTCACACCGTGAGGTATCAATCTTCTATTGGTCACATGTCTTCGCAAAACGTAAACATTGGAACACAGTGAATGTCGCTTGTGTTTCCATCTCAATGAAGCACATGCGTGACGGACTGACGCACGCACCTCCAGCGTCGCTCCCACCCAGAAGGAGTAGCACGTGTCCACGGGTTTGTTGGGCCGGCCGTGGAAGCCGCTCTGCTGTCGGAGGATACACCAGCGCCGGATCCGGTTCAGCTCGCGCTCGCTGAACACCTCCTGCAGCTTTCCCATCATGCAAAGGGACGCCACGGCACAGAAGGTGGACCCACCTGAGGAGAGACACGGATCCAGTCAGTTCCTATCAGAGACGGTGTGGTGAAGTGATGAGTCCCAGCTTAGGACCCCAGTAATATGCCTGATCTAAAGCTGTTCCCAAGATTCTTAATGTAATCAATCAAATTTTAATCCATGTAATAATCTTTTATTTTTATCCTGAAGTGAAAGAAATTGCAATTTTAGGTATGTTTTGCGACATTGTTAATTGTTATTAAGCAATAAGGTATAATATATATATATTTTTAATTACAAGCATGTCATAAAAAACAGAATTATGCTTGTATCATGATTGTTATCAAAGTTTTTTTAATTGAAATATATCGTAGATGGTGAAAAAAACGTTATCTCTAATCATTTTGGATAGCTGTATGCTTTGCTACTATCTAAGCTAACTAAAAAACACTAAGAACGAGAAATGTTCAATTTCTCAATCTATTGCTTCGGTTATATACAAGTATATGAAACATATAAGTTAAAAGACATTAATGGTCGTTTTAACGTAGTTCAAACGACTTTTATAATAGAGTTATATCTGATTTGTAACCAGGCACTAAAGCGATAACACATAAAACGTGCTTTGAACCAGTCGGCTTGCTTGGGTCCTCAGCCGGGACTCAGCACTTGAGTCACTGAATCACTGAACCAACTCCGACTCACTCACTGAACTGATGCCCGGCTCCAAATGTTCTGTGAACTAAAAGTTTATGCAACTTATGTTCAGTATATATATTTTAAATGGCATATGAGCATAAAGGCTATATTCATGGCAAAAAAATATATATTTGACAGAAATTCTAAAATGCTCTAAAAACCACTTTAAAAAACATCTATTACAGGGAAACGCCTGAATAAAAGCAGGACGGTCCAGTAAAGCGTGTTTAACAGTCTAATCCTTCAGTCAATATTAGACCTGATCAAACAGTCTGATCTCATTAATATCAGGACTGACTTTACAACATTAGTTATGAACGCACTCATCCCACTTCATTTGCCTTGTGAAAGTCATTTTCAGTTCTAACAATGCAGATTTTACAAACTTAACCAAACTGCAAACACTGGACATAAACACACTTTCCACATCTACAAGAATCACATCAGTAAAATATTTCACACTCCAAACAGTGAATGTTGATGTTGAAACTCAGAAAACTCTTTAGACGCGCTTGAATGAAAGCACTTCCTACACTGAGTTCCCGGGAAGGTGTTCACAGACCGATCAGGCGTTTATCAGCAGTGTTCAGTGTGTGTAAAACAGTGTAAACGCACCATGTGACTCCAGTCCGGCTCCTTGACCAATCCCACTGTCATACGACTGCAGGAGGAAGAACACGAACAGCGGATCAGTGAAACTAGTTCATCAAGAGATCAACATCAGTTCAGCCAAATATGATTATTTACTCCATCTCCAAACCTGCATGACCTTCTTTCTTCTGTAAAAACACAAAAGAAGATTTTTTTCTGTCCATACAGTGAGTCAATGTTCACATTCTTCAAAATATCTTCTTTAGTGGGAGTCACTGTGCCGAGGATTAAGTGACAGGATTGAGGAGGGGATTGTGGGACTCACTGTGCAGAGGATGGAGTTGCGGGAGGAGGAGGGGATTGTGGGACTCACTGTGCCGAGGATTGAGTGACAGGATTGAGGAGGGGATTGTGGGACTCACTGTGCCGAGGATGGAGTTGCGGGAGGAGGAGGGGATTGTGGGACTAACTTTGTCGAGGATTGAGTTACCGGAGGAGGAGGGGATTGTGGGACTCACTGTGCCGAGGATGGAGTTACGGGAGGAGGAGGGGATTGTGGGACTCACTGTGCCGAGGATGGAGTTACGGGAGGAGGAGGGGATTGTGGGACTCACTGTGCAGAGGATGGAGTTGCGGGAGGAGGAGGGGATTGTGGGACTCACTGTGCCGAGGATGGAGTTACGGGAGGAGGGGATTGTGGGACTCACTGTGCAGAGGATGGAGTTGCGGGAGGAGGAGGGGATTGTGGGACTCACTGTGCCGAGGATTGAGTGACAGGATTGAGGAGGGGATTGTGGGACTCACTGTGCCGAGGATGGAGTTGCGGGAGGAGAAGGGGATTGTGGGACTAACTTTGTCGAGGATTGAGTTACCGGAGGAGGAGGGGATTGTGGGACTCACTGTGCCGAGGATGGAGTTGCGGGAGGAGGAGGGGATTGTGGGACTCACTGTGCAGAGGATGGAGTTGCGGGAGGAGGAGGGGATTGTGGGAGTCACTGTGCCGAGGATTGAGTGACAGGATTGAGGAGGGGATTGTGGGACTCACTGTGCCGAGGATGGAGTTGCGGGAGGAGGAGGGGATTGTGGGACTCACTTTGCCGAGGATTGAGTGACAGGATTGAGGAGGGGATTGTGGGAGTCACTGTGCCGAGGATTGAGTGACAGGATTGAGGAGGGGATTGTGAGACTCACTGTGCCGAGGATTGAGTGACAGGATTGAGGAGGGGATTGTGGGACTCACTGTGCAGAGGATGGAGTTGCGGGAGGAGGAGGGGATTGTGGGACTCACTTTGCTGAGGATTGAGTGACAGGATTGAGGAGGGGATTGTGAGACTCACTGTGCCGAGGATTGAGTGACAGGATTGAGGAGGGGATTGTGGGACTCACTGTGCCGAGGATGGAGTTGCGGGAGGAGGAGGGGATTGTGGGACTCCCTGAGCAGAGGATGGAGTTGCGGGAAGAGGAGGGGATTGTGAGACTCACTGTGCAGAGGATTGAGTGACAGGATTGAGGAGGGGATTGTGGGACTCACTGTGCCGAGGATGGAGTTGCGGGAGGAGGAGGGGATTGTGGGACTCCCTGAGCAGAGGATGGAGTTGCGGGAAGAGGAGGGGATTGTGGGACTCACTGTGCCGAGGATGGAGTTGCGGGAGGAGGAGGGGATTGTGGGACTCACTGTGCAGAGGATGGAGTTGCGGGAGGAGGAGGGGATTGTGGGACTCACTGTGCAGAGGATGGAGTTGCGGGAGGAGGAGGGGATTGTGGGACTCACTTTGCCGAGGATTGAGTGACAGGATTGAGGAGGGGATTGTGGGAGTCACTGTGCCGAGGATTGAGTGACAGGATTGAGGAGAGTTGTGGGACTCACTGTGCAGAGGATGGAGTTGTGGGAGGAGGAGGGGATTGTGGGACTCCCTGAGCAGAGGATGGAGTTGCGGGAGGAGGAGGGGATTGTGGGACTCACTTTGCCGAGGATTGAGTGACAGGATTGAGGAGGGGATTGTGGGACTCACTGTGCCGAGGATTGAGTGACAGGATTGAGGAGGGGATTGTGGGACTCACTGTGCCGAGGATTGAGTGACAGGATTGAGGAGGGGATTGTGGGACTCACTGTGCCGAGGATTGAGTGACAGGATTGAGGAGGGGATTGTGGGACTCACTGTGCAGAGGATGGAGTTGTGGGAGGAGGAGGGGATTGTGGGACTCACTGTGCCGAGGATGGAGTTGCGGGAGGAGGAGGGGATTGTGGGACTCACTTTGCCGAGGATTGAGTGACAGGATTGAGGAGGGGATTGTGGGAGTCACTGTGCCGAGGATTGAGTGACAGGATTGAGGAGAGTTGTGGGACTCACTGTGCAGAGGATGGAGTTGTGGGAGGAGGAGGGGATTGTGGGACTCACTGTGCAGAGGATGGAGTTGCGGGAGGAGGAGGGGATTGTGGGACTCACTTTGCCGAGGATTGAGTGACAGGATTGAGGAGGGGATTGTGGGACTCACTGTGCAGAGGATGGAGTTGCGGGAGGAGGAGGGGATTGTGGGACTCACTTTGCCGAGGATTGAGTGACAGGATTGAGGAGGGGATTGTGGGAGTCACTGTGCCGAGGATTGAGTGACAGGATTGAGGAGAGTTGTGGGACTCACTGTGCAGAGGATGGAGTTGTGGGAGGAGGAGGGGATTGTGGGACTCACTGTGCAGAGGATGGAGTTGCGGGAGGAGGAGGGGATTGTGGGACTCACTTTGCCGAGGATTGAGTGACAGGATTGAGGAGGGGATTGTGAGACTCACTGTGCCGAGGATTGAGTGACAGGATTGAGGAGGGGATTGTGGGACTCACTGTGCCGAGGATGGAGTTGCGGGAGGAGGAGGGGATTGTGGGACTCACTGTGCAGAGGATGGAGTTGCGGGAGGAGGAGGGGATTGTGGGACTCACTGTGCAGAGGATGGAGTTGCGGGAGGAGGAGGGGATTGTGGGACTCACTTTGCCGAGGATTGAGTGACAGGATTGAGGAGGGGATTGTGGGAGTCACTGTGCCGAGGATTGAGTGACAGGATTGAGGAGAGTTGTGGGACTCACTGTGCAGAGGATGGAGTTGTGGGAGGAGGAGGGGATTGTGGGACTCCCTGAGCAGAGGATGGAGTTGCGGGAGGAGGAGGGGATTGTGGGACTCACTTTGCCGAGGATTGAGTGACAGGATTGAGGAGGGGATTGTGGGACTCACTGTGCCGAGGATTGAGTGACAGGATTGAGGAGGGGATTGTGGGACTCACTGTGCCGAGGATTGAGTGACAGGATTGAGGAGGGGATTGTGGGACTCACTGTGCCGAGGATTGAGTGACAGGATTGAGGAGGGGATTGTGGGACTCACTGTGCAGAGGATGGAGTTGTGGGAGGAGGAGGGGATTGTGGGACTCACTGTGCCGAGGATGGAGTTGCGGGAGGAGGAGGGGATTGTGGGACTCACTTTGCCGAGGATTGAGTGACAGGATTGAGGAGGGGATTGTGGGAGTCACTGTGCCGAGGATTGAGTGACAGGATTGAGGAGAGTTGTGGGACTCACTGTGCAGAGGATGGAGTTGTGGGAGGAGGAGGGGATTGTGGGACTCACTTTGCCGAGGATTGAGTGACAGGATTGAGGAGGGGATTGTGGGAGTCACTGTGCCGAGGATTGAGTGACAGGATTGAGGAGAGTTGTGGGACTCACTGTGCAGAGGATGGAGTTGTGGGAGGAGGAGGGGATTGTGGGACTCACTGTGCAGAGGATGGAGTTGCGGGAGGAGGAGGGGATTGTGGGACTCACTTTGCCGAGGATTGAGTGACAGGATTGAGGAGGGGATTGTGGGACTCACTGTGCAGAGGATGGAGTTGCGGGAGGAGGAGGGGATTGTGGGACTCACTTTGCCGAGGATTGAGTGACAGGATTGAGGAGGGGATTGTGGGAGTCACTGTGCCGAGGATTGAGTGACAGGATTGAGGAGAGTTGTGGGACTCACTGTGCAGAGGATGGAGTTGTGGGAGGAGGAGGGGATTGTGGGACTCACTGTGCAGAGGATGGAGTTGCGGGAGGAGGAGGGGATTGTGGGACTCACTTTGCCGAGGATTGAGTGACAGGATTGAGGAGGGGATTGTGAGACTCACTGTGCCGAGGATTGAGTGACAGGATTGAGGAGGGGATTGTGGGACTCACTGTGCCGAGGATGGAGTTGCGGGAGGAGGAGGGGATTGTGGGACTCCCTGAGCAGAGGATGGAGTTGCGGGAAGAGGAGGGGATTGTGGGACTCACTGTACCGAGGATTGAGTTACTGGAGTGAGGAGGGGATTGTGGGACTCACTGTGCAGAGGATTGAGTGACAGGATTGAGGAGGGGATTGTGGGACTCACTGTGCCGAGGATTGAGTGACAGGATTGAGGAGGGGATTGTGGGACTCACTGTGCCGAGGATTGAGTGACAGGATTGAGGAGGGGATTGTGGGACTCACTGTGCCGAGGATTGAGTGACAGGATTGAGGAGGGGATTGTGGGACTCACTGTGCAGAGGATGGAGTTGTGGGAGGAGGAGGGGATTGTGGGACTCACTGTGCCGAGGATGGAGTTGCGGGAGGAGGAGGGGATTGTGGGACTCACTTTGCCGAGGATTGAGTGACAGGATTGAGGAGGGGATTGTGGGAGTCACTGTGCCGAGGATTGAGTGACAGGATTGAGGAGAGTTGTGGGACTCACTGTGCAGAGGATGGAGTTGTGGGAGGAGGAGGGGATTGTGGGACTCACTGTGCAGAGGATGGAGTTGCGGGAGGAGGAGGGGATTGTGGGACTCACTTTGCCGAGGATTGAGTGACAGGATTGAGGAGGGGATTGTGGGACTCACTGTGCAGAGGATGGAGTTGCGGGAGGAGGAGGGGATTGTGGGACTCACTTTGCCGAGGATTGAGTGACAGGATTGAGGAGGGGATTGTGGGAGTCACTGTGCCGAGGATTGAGTGACAGGATTGAGGAGAGTTGTGGGACTCACTGTGCAGAGGATGGAGTTGTGGGAGGAGGAGGGGATTGTGGGACTCACTGTGCAGAGGATGGAGTTGCGGGAGGAGGAGGGGATTGTGGGACTCACTTTGCCGAGGATTGAGTGACAGGATTGAGGAGGGGATTGTGAGACTCACTGTGCCGAGAATTGAGTGACAGGATTGAGGAGGGGATTGTGGGACTCACTGTGCCGAGGATGGAGTTGCGGGAGGAGGAGGGGATTGTGGGACTCCCTGAGCAGAGGATGGAGTTGCGGGAAGAGGAGGGGATTGTGGGACTCACTGTACCGAGGATTGAGTTACTGGAGTGAGGAGGGGATTGTGGGACTCACTGTGCAGAGGATTGAGTGACAGGATTGAGGAGGGGATTGTGGGACTCACTGTGCAGAGGATGGAGTTGCGGGAGGAGGAGGGGATTGTGGGACTCACTTTGCCGAGGATTGAGTGACAGGATTGAGGAGGGGATTGTGGGAGTCACTGTGCCGAGGATTGAGTGACAGGATTGAGGAGAGTTGTGGGACTCACTGTGCAGAGGATGGAGTTGTGGGAGGAGGAGGGGATTGTGGGACTCCCTGAGCAGAGGATGGAGTTGCGGGAAGAGGAGGGGATTGTGGGACTCACTGTACCGAGGATTGAGTTACTGGAGTGAGGAGGGGATTGTGGGACTCACTGTGCAGAGGATGGAGTTGCGGGAGGAGGAGGGGATTGTGGGACTCACTGTGCAGAGGATGGAGTTGCGGGAGGAGGAGGGGATTGTGGGACTCACTTTGCCGAGGATTGAGTGACAGGATTGAGGAGGGGATTGTGGGAGTCACTGTGCCGAGGATTGAGTGACAGGATTGAGGAGGGGATTGTGGGACTCACTGTGCCGAGGACTGAGTGACAGGATTGAGGAGGGGATTGTGGGATTCACTGTGCCGAGGATGGAGTTACAGGAGGAGGAGGGGATTGTGGGACTCACTGTGCCGAGGATTGAGTGACAGGATTGAGGAGGGGATTGTGGGACTCACTGTGCTGAGGATTGAGTGACAGGATTGAGGAGGGGATTGTGGGACTAACTTTGTCGAGGATTGAGTAACCGGAGGAGGAGGGGATTGTGGGACTCACTGTGCCGAGGATGGAGTTACGGGAGGAGGAGGGGATTGTGGGACTCACTGTGCAGAGGATTGAGTGACAGGATTGAGGAGGGGATTGTGGGACTCACTGTGCCGAGGATTGAGTGACAGGATTGAGGAGGGGATTGTGGGACTCACTGTGCCGAGGACTGAGTGACAGGATTGAGGAGGGGATTGTGGGATTCACTGTGCCGAGGATGGAGTTACAGGAGGAGGAGGGGATTGTGGGACTCACTGTGCCGAGGATTGAGTGACAGGATTGAGGAGGGGATTGTGGGACTCACTGTGCTGAGGATTGAGTGACAGGATTGAGGAGGGGATTGTGGGACTAACTTTGTCGAGGATTGAGTAACCGGAGGAGGAGGGGATTGTGGGACTCACTGTGCCGAGGATGGAGTGACAGGATTGAGGAGGGGATTGTGGGACTCACTGTGCCGAGGATTGAGTGACAGGATTGAGGAGGGGATTGTGGGACTCACTGTGCCGAGGATGGAGTTGCGGGAGGAGGAGGGGATTGTGGGACTAACTGTGTCGAGGATTGAGTTACCGGAGGAGGAGGGGATTGTGGGACTAACTGTGTCGAGGATGGAGTTGCGGGAGGAGGAGGGGATTGTGGGACTCACTGTGCCAAGGATGGAGTTACTGGAGGAGGAGGGGATTGTGGGACTCACTGTGCCGAGGATTGAGTTACCGGAGGAGGAGGGGATTGTAGGACTCACTGTGCAGAGGATGGAGTTGCGGGAGGAGGAGGGGATTGTGGGATTCATTGTGCCAAGGATGGAGTTACCGGAGGAGGAGGGGATTGTAGGACTCACTGTGCAGAGGATGGAGTTGCGGGAGGAGGAGGGGATTGTGGGATTCATTGTGCCAAGGATTGAG
>NC_137137.1:100000-165000 GCF_949319135.1 Squalius cephalus
TGTAGAGAGTGTAGAGACTGTAGAGAGTGTAGAGTGTAGAGAGTGTAGAGAGTATAGAGAGTATAGAGAGTGTAGAGAGTATAGAGAGTGTAGAGAGTGTAGAGAGTGTAGAGAGTGTAGAGAGTATAGAGACTGTAGAGACTGTAGAGAGTGTAGAGAGTATAGAGAGTGTAGAGAGTATAGAGAGTGTAGAGAGTGTAGAGAGTATAGAGACTGTAGAGACTGTAGAGAGTGTAGAGAGTGTAGAGAGTATAGAGAGTGTAGAGAGTATAGAGAGTGTAGAAAGTATAGAGAGTGTAGAGAGTGTAGAGAGTGTAGAGACTGTAGAGAGTGTAGAGAGTGTAGAGAGTATAGAGAGTGTAGAGAGTGTAGAGAGTGTAGAGAGTGTAGAGACTGTAGAGAGTATAGAGAGTGTAGAGAGTATAGAGAGTGTAGAGAGTATAGAGAGTGTAGAGAGTGTAGAGACTGTAGAGAGTGTAGAGAGTGTAGAGAGTGTAGAGAGTATAGAGAGTGTAGAGACTATAGAGACTGTAGAGAGTGTAGAGACTGTAGAGAGTGTAGAGACTATAGAGAGTGTAGAGACTGTAGAGAGTATAGAGAGTGTAGAGACTGTAGAGAGTGTAGAGACTATAGAGAGTGTAGAGACTATAGAGAGTATAGAGACTGTAGAGACTGTAGAGAGTGTAGAGAGTATAGAGAGTGTAGAGACTATAGAGACTGTAGAGAGTGTAGAGACTGTAGAGAGTGTAGAGACTATAGAGACTGTAGAGAGTGTAGAGACTGTAGAGAGTGTAGAGACTATAGAGAGTGTAGAGAGTATAGAGAGTATAGAGACTGTAGAGACTGTAGAGACTGTAGAGAGTGTAGAGAGTGTAGAGAGTATAGAGAGTGTAGAGAGTGTAGAGAGTGTAGAGACTGTAGAGAGTGTAGAGAGTGTAGAGACTATAGAGACTATAGAGAGTGTAGAGACTGTAGAGAGTGTAGAGACTGTAGAGAGTGTAGAGAGTATAGAGAGTGTAGAGAGTATAGAGAGTGTAGAGAGTGTAGAGAGTGTAGAGACTGTAGAGAGTGTAGAGACTGTAGAGACTGTAGAGAGTGTAGAGAGTATAGAGAGTTTAGAGAGTGTAGAGAGTGTAGAGAGTGTAGAGAGTGTAGAGAGTGTAGAGAGTGTAGAGAGTGTAGAGAGTATAGAGACTGTAGAGAGTGTAGAGAGTGTAGAGACTGTAGAGAGTGTAGAGAGTGTAGAGACTGTAGAGAGTGTAGAGAGTGTAGAGAGTGTAGAGAGTGTAGAGAGTGTAGAGAGTGTAGAGACTGTAGAGAGTATAGAGAGTTTAGAGAGTTTAGAGAGTGTAGAGAGTGTAGAGAGTGTAGAGAGTGTAGAGAGTATAGAGAGTATAGAGAGTTTAGAGAGTTTAGAGAGTGTAGAGAGTGTAGAGAGTGTAGAGACTGTAGAGAGTGTAGAGACTGTAGAGAGTGTAGAGACTGTAGAGAGTGTAGAGACTGTAGAGACTGTAGAGACTGTAGAGACTGTAGAGAGTGTAGAGAGTGTAGAGACTATAGAGAGTGTAGAGAGTGTAGAGAGTGTAGAGAGTATAGAGAGTGTAGAGAGTGTAGAGACTATAGAGACTGTAGAGACTGTAGAGAGTGTAGAGAGTGTAGAGACTATAGAGAGTGTAGAGAGTGTAGAGAGTGTAGAGAGTGTAGAGAGTGTAGAGACTGTAGAGACTGTAGAGACTGTAGAGACTGTAGAGAGTGTAGAGAGTGTAGAGACTATAGAGAGTGTAGAGAGTGTAGAGAGTGTAGAGAGTATAGAGAGTGTAGAGAGTGTAGAGACTATAGAGACTGTAGAGACTGTAGAGACTGTAGAGAGTGTAGAGAGTATAGAGAGTATAGAGAGTGTAGAGAGTATAGAGAGTGTAGAGAGTATAGAGAGTGTAGAGAGTGTAGAGAGTATAGAGAGTGTAGAGACTGTAGAGAGTGTAGAGAGTGTAGAGAGTGTAGAGAGTATAGAGAGTGTAGAGAGTATAGAGAGTGTAGAGAGTGTAGAGAGTGTAGAGAGTGTAGAGAGTGTAGAGAGTGTAGAGACTGTAGAGAGTGTAGAGTGTAGAGAGTGTAGAGAGTGTAGAGAGTATAGAGAGTATAGAGAGTGTAGAGACTGTAGAGACTGTAGAGACTGTAGAGAGTGTAGAGACTGTAGAGAGTGTAGAGACTGTAGAGAGTGTAGAGACTATAGAGAGTGTAGAGAGTATAGAGAGTATAGAGAGTATAGAGACTGTAGAGACTGTAGAGACTGTAGAGAGTGTAGAGAGTATAGAGAGTATAGAGAGTGTAGAGAGTATAGAGAGTGTAGAGAGTATAGAGAGTGTAGAGAGTGTAGAGAGTGTAGAGAGTGTAGAGACTGTAGAGAGTGTAGAGTGTAGAGAGTGTAGAGAGTGTAGAGAGTATAGAGAGTATAGAGAGTGTAGAGACTGTAGAGACTGTAGAGACTGTAGAGAGTGTAGAGAGTATAGAGAGTGTAGAGAGTATAGAGAGTGTAGAGAGTGTAGAGAGTGTAGAGAGTGTAGAGACTATAGAGACTGTAGAGAGTGTAGAGACTGTAGAGAGTGTAGAGACTGTAGAGAGTGTAGAGACTATAGAGAGTGTAGAGAGTATAGAGAGTATAGAGAGTATAGAGAGTATAGAGAGTGTAGAGAGTGTAGAGAGTGTAGAGACTGTAGAGAGTATAGAGAGTATAGAGACTGTAGAGACTGTAGAGAGTGTAGAGAGTGTAGAGAGTATAGAGAGTGTAGAGAGTATAGAGAGTGTAGAGAGTATAGAGAGTATAGAGAGTGTAGAGACTGTAGAGAGTGTAGAGAGTGTAGAGAGTATAGAGAGTGTAGAGAGTATAGAGAGTGTAGAGAGTATAGAGAGTGTAGAGAGTGTAGAGAGTGTAGAGAGTGTAGAGACTATAGAGACTGTAGAGAGTGTAGAGACTGTAGAGAGTGTAGAGACTGTAGAGAGTGTAGAGACTATAGAGAGTGTAGAGACTATAGAGAGTATAGAGAGTATAGAGACTGTAGAGACTGTAGAGAGTGTAGAGAGTATAGAGACTGTAGAGACTGTAGAGAGTATAGAGAGTGTAGAGAGTGTAGAGAGTGTAGAGACTGTAGAGAGTGTAGAGAGTGTAGAGACTGTAGAGAGTGTAGAGAGTGTAGAGAGTATAGAGAGTATAGAGAGTGTAGAGAGTATAGAGAGTGTAGAGAGTATAGAGAGTGTAGAGAGTGTAGAGAGTGTAGAGAGTGTAGAGACTGTAGAGAGTGTAGAGTGTAGAGTGTAGAGAGTGTAGAGAGTGTAGAGAGTATAGAGAGTATAGAGAGTGTAGAGAGTATAGAGACTGTAGAGACTGTAGAGACTGTAGAGAGTGTAGAGAGTATAGAGAGTGTAGAGAGTATAGAGAGTGTAGAGAGTGTAGAGAGTGTAGAGACTATAGAGACTGTAGAGAGTGTAGAGACTGTAGAGAGTGTAGAGACTGTAGAGAGTGTAGAGACTATAGAGAGTGTAGAGAGTATAGAGAGTATAGAGAGTATAGAGACTGTAGAGACTGTAGAGAGTGTAGAGAGTATAGAGAGTGTAGAGAGTATAGAGAGTGTAGAGTGTAGAGAGTGTAGAGAGTGTAGAGAGTGTAGAGACTGTAGAGAGTGTAGAGAGTGTAGAGAGTATAGAGAGTATAGAGTTTAGAGAGTTTAGAGAGTGTAGAGAGTGTAGAGAGTATAGAGAGTGTAGAGAGTGTAGAGAGTGTAGAGAGTATAGAGACTGTAGAGAGTGTAGAGAGTGTAGAGACTGTAGAGAGTGTAGAGAGTGTAGAGAGTGTAGAGACTGTAGAGAGTGTAGAGAGTATAGAGAGTGTAGAGAGTGTAGAGAGTGTAGAGAGTATAGAGAGTGTAGAGACTGTAGAGAGTATAGAGAGTGTAGAGACTGTAGAGACTGTAGAGAGTATAGAGAGTGTAGAGAGTGTAGAGAGTGTAGAGAGTGTAGAGACTGTAGAGAGTGTAGAGAGTGTAGAGACTGTAGAGAGTGTAGAGAGTGTAGAGAGTATAGAGAGTATAGAGAGTGTAGAGAGTATAGAGAGTGTAGAGAGTATAGAGAGTGTAGAGAGTGTAGAGAGTGTAGAGAGTGTAGAGACTGTAGAGAGTGTAGAGTGTAGAGAGTGTAGAGAGTGTAGAGAGTATAGAGAGTATAGAGAGTGTAGAGAGTATAGAGACTGTAGAGACTGTAGAGACTGTAGAGAGTGTAGAGAGTATAGAGAGTGTAGAGAGTATAGAGAGTGTAGAGAGTGTAGAGAGTGTAGAGAGTGTAGAGACTATAGAGACTGTAGAGAGTGTAGAGACTGTAGAGAGTGTAGAGACTGTAGAGAGTGTAGAGACTATAGAGAGTGTAGAGAGTATAGAGAGTATAGAGAGTATAGAGACTGTAGAGACTGTAGAGAGTGTAGAGAGTATAGAGAGTGTAGAGAGTATAGAGAGTGTAGAGTGTAGAGAGTGTAGAGAGTGTAGAGAGTGTAGAGACTGTAGAGAGTGTAGAGAGTGTAGAGAGTATAGAGAGTATAGAGTTTAGAGAGTTTAGAGAGTGTAGAGAGTGTAGAGAGTATAGAGAGTGTAGAGAGTGTAGAGAGTGTAGAGAGTATAGAGACTGTAGAGAGTGTAGAGAGTGTAGAGACTGTAGAGAGTGTAGAGAGTGTAGAGAGTGTAGAGACTGTAGAGAGTGTAGAGAGTATAGAGAGTGTAGAGAGTGTAGAGAGTGTAGAGAGTATAGAGAGTGTAGAGACTGTAGAGACTGTAGAGAGTGTAGAGAGTATAGAGAGTGTAGAGAGTATAGAGAGTGTAGAGAGTGTAGAGACTGTAGAGAGTGTAGAGAGTGTAGAGAGTGTAGAGAGTGTAGAGAGTGTAGAGTGTAGAGACTGTAGAGAGTGTAGAGACTGTAGAGAGTGTAGAGAGTGTAGAGAGTGTAGAGAGTGTAGAGACTGTAGAGAGTATAGAGAGTATAGAGAGTATAGAGAGTGTAGAGAGTGTAGAGAGTGTAGAGAGTATAGAGAGTGTAGAGACTGTAGAGAGTGTAGAGAGTGTAGAGAGTGTAGAGAGTGTAGAGACTGTAGAGAGTGTAGAGAGTGTAGAGACTGTAGAGAGTGTAGAGAGTGTAGAGAGTGTAGAGAGTGTAGAGAGTGTAGAGAGTGTAGAGAGTGTAGAGACTGTAGAGAGTGTAGAGAGTGTAGAGACTGTAGAGAGTATAGAGAGTATAGAGTGTAGAGACTGTAGAGAGTGTAGAGAGTGTAGAGACTGTAGAGAGTGTAGAGAGTGTAGAGAGTGTAGAGAGTGTAGAGAGTGTAGAGACTGTAGAGAGTGTAGAGAGTGTAGAGACTGTAGAGAGTGTAGAGACTGTAGAGAGTATAGAGAGTATAGAGTGTAGAGACTGTAGAGAGTGTAGAGAGTGTAGAGACTGTAGAGAGTGTAGAGACTGTAGAGAGTGTAGAGAGTGTAGAGACTGTAGAGAGTGTAGAGAGTGTAGAGAGTGTAGAGACTGTAGAGAGTGTAGAGACTGTAGAGAGTGTAGAGACTGTAGAGAGTGTAGAGACTGTAGAGAGTGTAGAGACTGTAGAGACTGTAGAGACTGTAGAGAGTGTAGAGAGTGTAGAGAGTGTAGAGACTGTAGAGAGTGTAGAGAGTGTAGAGACTGTAGAGAGTGTAGAGAGTGTAGAGAGTGTAGAGACTGTAGAGAGTGTAGAGACTGTAGAGAGTGTAGAGACTGTAGAGAGTGTAGAGAGTATAGAGCAGGGGAGCCCAACCTTTTTTGAACAAAGATCTACTTTTAGATTTATCAGTGTGCCGAGATCTACCAGTCCAAACAGAAAGCCAGTCGCTACTCACAGCGCATCTGCAGATTTAATATGCACAAAACAAACAGAAAAGTAGCTGTAATCCATATAATGGAGAAGAGTCGACTCTATTTTTAAAAATATAGATATAGAAATTAAATAATTATGTAATAATTAAATATTGAATAATTTTATTTAAAATAATAGTGTGTGTTCATGCTAGTTATAATGCTAGAGTGCTGGTTATAACATGGCAATACAGAAGAGAGAAAAAGAGGGACCAGTTTAATCCTTTCAGTTAGGCCTAGGCCTATTTATTTTTCTGAATATTTATTATTTTTTTCTTTAATATGGGTTCTATTATATTATTGTTTTGAATGTTGTTTCTATACATTAAAAATAAGTAATTTAAATGGAAAGGTTTAGTTTTTTTTTATAACAAATCAAGGCATTTAAAAAAAAAAATTTGTTAGACATTGTGAGTGTGATTTCGTTTAATAATTTAATTAGAATTGTTTTCACACCTATCACAGTCAAAGTCATAGTTAAAACATTTATTGTCTAAAGAGCCGTTTGTGACCCAAAAGATATTTTCAGTGAGCTGAGTCAACGAGCCGCAATGCCAGGGAGTCCCTACTAATAATGTGATGTGCCTAGCTAAAATCCTGGCTGAATTCAGATTAGCGTCCTAACATACTACTCTTGCTATTTCTGATATGTATTTGAAATAGTATCAGGCGCGGATTTATGGGTGGGCACGATTGATCGGTGGCCCACCCAATCAGATTAATAAAAACAATTTACATTTTTAATTTTAATAATAATTAATTATAATTGAAATAATACAATGAAATAATTTCATTGTAATAGTTTTTTAGAATGTTTAATAGTTTTTTTTTTTATATAAAAATTTATGTACAGTAGGCTAGCTACGAAAAATAGCTACAAAATAAAAATATTATGTTGACATATCGTGTCAGTCCAGTGATGCTATCGCGCAAAACCGCGGGCGCGTTTCTGACCAAAAGTTTTCCGTCGCAGCGGCAACCTAACTGAGCTATGGCTAAACAGCTGTCATTGACACACTTAAAAAAAAAAAAAAAAAAAAAACACGTCTAGATGATGATACAGGCTACTTCTGGACCATGTCATACCTGAGGAGGAGGAGGAGGAAGAGGATGGTCGTGAGACACTTAACATTAGTGGCTTTTTCATCAAAAACATACTCACTAGGAGACTTCCGGTGATGCGGACCGAGTAGCAGCGTTCGGTGTGAGCTCCCGCTTTGTCGATGCGAAATATCCTGATACTAATGCTTAATTCAGCCCAAGTCGATAAAAAAACACGTGTAGAATTTAGCTGATGTCATTGGACCACTTCTGGGGTAAAGCTTTTGTTAAAATGGCTTCAAAATCCGCGAAAAAGACACAGGAGAAGAAGAACGTCACGGCTAGCAACACGGATAAGACACAAGATGGCAACACAGAGACTGCCGAGACGGATGTGTTGAGTCCCGCAATGACCAAGGCCATGGCCACACTTACAGCAAATATATCCGGGGTGATAGAGGCTAAGTTTGACTCTTTCCTGCAAAAGATTGGAGATATATCGAAAGAGTTGCAAGACACAACTAAGCGTGTTGGGGAAGCTGAACATCGCATCTCCGCGGTGGAGGACGTAAATGTCGAGACGGAGAAACGTCTCTCATACCTGGAAAAAGTTGTGGCCTCTCTACAGGAACGGCTGGATGACCAGGAGGATCGAGGCAGACGTAAAAACCTCAGAATAATCGGTCTGCCAGAATCCTCAGAGGGCTCATCTGTTGTAAGTTTCATGGAGATGTGGCTCCCCAAAGTTTTGACACTGACCACCAAGGACGGGAAAATAAAGTTGGAAAGGGCGCATCGGGTGTCGGGCCCGGCGAGGAGGGGAGCCGACTCACGCAAACCTTACCCCCGCGCTATGATTGTAAGGTTTCACCACTACAGCGATCGGGTTCGGGTGCTAGAGGCAGCCAGGCGGGCGAAGGAGCTTCGTTTTGAGGACAGCAGAATTTTCTTTTTCCAGGACTTCTCCAGCGGAACTCAGAGGAAACGTCGGGCTTTTGACGAGGCCAGAAGGAGGCTCCAGTCGCTCGGACTACACACCTATGGCCTAAATTATCCTGCAACTCTGAGGATCACCGTGAATAACACTACCAAGTCCTTTATCAAGCCCGAAGAAGCTATGGCATATATAAACACGCTTGGTGGTGAAAGCACTGTACCGGACGAACGAGCGTGAGTAAGTAAGATCTTACAATTTAGTCATGGTCTGTGACGAACAAACTGAAATATAACGTTACAGTTCATGCTGCTGTAGTTTGTTTCCAATCTCAATGTTTTGGAGAACGAGTGTAAAAGACTGGCGTTAAGACTATCATGTTAAAGGCATTTGGACTGTGTCTCGTGTCTATCGTGGTTTTTTTTTTTTTTTTTTTTTTTTTTTTCTCTCTCTCTCTCACCCTTCTGTTTCTTAACAGAAGTTTATCTTGGAAACGAGACCTGCACGGCTCGCAGCCATAAATAATATCACTTTGTCGGTCATAAGTGGAATTTTTTTTTTTTTTTTTTTTTTTTGTCTGTCATAAGTGAAAGTGCCCAAAGGAGCGGGGTATGTCGGACGTGGCCAGCTGCCACCTGCTGTCACCAACAGGTGGTAGCACATAATTATTTAATTTTATTTACTTTTAATTTTTTATTTATTTTATTTATTTTATTTATTTATTTATTTATTTATTTATTTATTTTTTATTTTTTTTGTCTTTATATTATTAACTTTCTGACTGCATAGATAGCAGAGATATACCTGTTCTTTTTGTGTGATACTATGTGGAAAAATTCAAGTGATGATTGAACGTCAGCTCAATGAACATAGGGCTGATTGAATAATTGATTGCACTCGATACTGTGGGTTCAGGAACATCATAGTCGCATCTGAAGTAAGGTTAAGAGGGCCTAGCAAGGGTCTCTCTTCTGAAGTTGGGGTCTCCACCCTTCTCTTTATTTTGAGTTCCATTTGCCTGTTTGTTCATGGGAGACTGTGTGTATATAGTTTTGATCAGGGGGTTATTCTAGGGTTAGGGAAGACAGCACAGCACTTTGAGTTTCTCTTTCTGTTTTATCTTTTTTCCGGTCACAATGTATGGTACATGGAGGGAATTAGATTATGGATAGTATAATGCATACAGACTTAAGGCAACAACCAATCCTCGCTTTATTTAATTCTTCACAACCACTATGATTGACTCTAAACTTAAGGTATGTACATGGAATATTAGAGGCATACATCATCCTGTGAAAAGAAAAAAAATATTGACGTATCTAAAAAAAGAAGAGGTTGACATAGCCCTACTGCAGGAAACACACCTAAAAGACACAGAACATGAAAAACTTAAACGGGAATGGGTGGGACAAGTTTTTTTTTCTTCTTTCACGTCCAATAGTAGAGGAGTCTGCATCCTTATTAACAAACGGCTTCCTTTTAAGCTAGAATCCTGTATTAAAGATAATGCAGGAAAATATGTTGCAATAAAAGGACACCTGTTTGGCGAAAATATATCTATTTTAAATGTTTATGCTCCACCAGGTCATCCTCCTGCTCTCATTACAAAAGCTTTTTCAGAATTAGCAGAGTTGGACTGTGCTCAGTCATTTGCTGGTGGTGACTTAAATTGCATATTAGACCCTCGCATTGATAAGTTACCTGCTGAAAGAACTAACCCTACTAAACGGGCGCGAGCAACCGCTGATGTATGTGAAGAACTAGGTTATTTGGATGTGTGGCGAGCACTCAATCCAAACAACAAAGAATTCACATTCTTCTCTGGAGTGCATAAAAGTAGCTCTAGAATAGACTACTTGTTTGTCCCTAAAGCAATGTTGTATTCTGTTTCATCTTGTGATATTGGGAGCATTACAATATCGGACCATGCCCCGGTTTATTTACAGTTCTCACATGGAGAGGCCCAGCAACGATCAAGTAAATGGCGGTTTAATAATCATCTGTTGTATGACCCAAATTTTATATCTTGTTTTCGGACTGAGTTTCAGCTATTCTTTTCATGTAATAATACACCTGATGTATCTCCTTCTATTTTGTGGGAGACGTGTAAGGCTTACTCACGCGGTTTGATAATATCTTATGAAAAAAGCACAAAACGGAAGTGTCAAGAAAAGCAACGGGAACTGGAGCTACAGCTAGCTGAGTGTGAGAGGGCATATAACCAGAATCCTACGGATACTAATCTTAAAACAACTTTGACAACAAGAGCAGCACTTAACTCACTGCTCACTCAGAAGGCAGAGCAGACTATAAGATTCGCAAGGCAGAAATTATATGAATTTGGTAACAAACCTAGCAAATATTTAGCCAACCTGGTTAAGAATAGACCTATCTCTCAGAACATATCTTCAGTTAAAGATGTCTTGGGGCAGGAAAAACTGGATAGCAATGGCATAAATAAGGTTTTTGTAGAATTTTATACAAAGTTATATACAAGTGAGCAGCCAGCAGGGTCTTCCAGACTTATGGAGGGCTTTTTCTCCAATCTGAATCTGCCCAAGCCTAATGACCAACAAAAGACAGTACTGAACGGACCGATAACACTGGAAGAAGTAGCTAAAGCTGTTGGTGTTTTACAATCAGGAAAGGCTCCAGGCCCTGATGGCTTTAGCTCGGACTTTTACAAATGTTTTAAGCCGCTGTTGGTGAAGCCCCTACTTGCCATGTTTAATGACTCCTTCGAGAAGAGAGCTCTTCCCAAAACACTTACAGAAGCAAACATTAGCCTGATTCTTAAGAAGGATAAACCAGCGGATATGTGTTCATCCTACCGACCTATCAGTCTACTAAATTTAGACTTTAAGATTTTATCTAAAATACTAGCCTTAAGACTAGAGAAAATCCTCCCAACTATTATTAATAATGATCAGACAGGGTTTATTACTGGAAGGAACTCATGTAATAATGTTAGAAGGTTACTTAACATTATTCAGCTGTGTCAGCAAAATAATCTTAAAGGTATGGTAGTGTCATTGGATGCAGAAAAAGCCTTTGACCGTATAGAATGGGATTTTTTGTTTTTTACACTCAAGGAATTTGATTTAGGTAAAGATTTTATTGATTGGGTCAAGCTGCTTTATCATAACCCGGTAGGGTCTGTCATCACAAATGGTAAATGCTCTCCCTACTTTGCTTTGGGAAGGGGCACTCGCCAAGGGTGCCCCTTATCACCACTGCTGTTTGCAATCGCAATCGAGCCACTAGCAGAAGCCATTAGAACCCACCCTTCTATTCATGGTATATCGATTAATCATAGGCAACATAAGATTTCTCTGTATGCTGACGATGTTTTATTGTTTATCACGCAACCAGAAATATCTGTTACGTTAGTCCTTACTGTTATTAACGAGTTTAGTAAGTTTTCTGGTTACAAAATAAATTTCAGTAAGTCAGAGGCCTTGCCATTGGGTCGGGTGCATCACTCTCTTCCTCCCGGCTTGTCACCTTTCAGATGGGCAACAGAAGGTTTTCTTTATCTAGGTATATTTATTACTCCTCTGCTGCAAAGGATGTTTAAAGCAAATTTTCAGCCTTTGCTGAAACGCATCCATGATGACCTAGAGAGATGGTCTTCTTTACCACTCTCAATGCTGGGAAGAATCTCTTTAATTAAGATGAATATCTTACCACGACTGCTCTACAAATTCCAAATGATCCCAGTCGTACTAAATAATAATACTATTAAGACGGTTAACGGTTGGTTCAGATCATTTATATGGAATGGCAAAAGACCACGACTTAAATTAACAAAATTGCAACTGTCATCGGGTCAGGGGGGTTTGGCAGTTCCCAACATTAGACTATACCAAGTGGCTTCCCAATTTCGATATCTAGTAGATTGGGTACGGAGTGACTCGGACTCTGTCTGGCTTGATATTGAGGCATATAATTTAGGTAAGCCATTACAATTAGCTAGTCTCCCTTTTATCCTGAATCGGAATAAACTAGAGATTGCAGAGGGTAATTTCATTGTTAAATCCACACTAAAGGCTTGGGACATGATTAAGAAATGGGAAAAGAGAACAGATGTTTTATCGCCAATTACTCCAATACGAAGAAATACAGATTTTCTCCCTGGCATGACAGATAATGGGTTTGCTCTGTGGGAAAACGCTGGTATCACAACTTTGAAAGACTTATTTGAAGGGGACAGAATGATGTCATTTGACCAACTAAGACTGAAATACAACTTATCACACACACATTTTCTTAGGTTCCTACAAATCAAAAGCTTTATACAGAATCCAATTCGGCATAAATTTACTCTGGAAATGTCACCAATTGAGCAACTACTATACAAAATACATAGCAATAAGGCTATAGTAAGGCGATGCTATGAGGCCTTTTATAAGTCCATTAAGACTAATAATACAATTATTCAAACATGGGCTCGGGACCTTGGGGCGGTAATAGATAAAGTTATGGAGGCGGACATATGGGAGCATGCTAACAGCATATCCATGTGTAATAGAGCGAAGGAATTACAATTTAAGTTACTGCATCGCCTTCAGATATCACCTGAACTCAGACATAAGATGGACCCAAGGAAATCAGCTCTGTGTATGAAATGTAACAGGGAAGTTGGTAGCTTTATACATACTGTATGGACCTGTATGCATATCCAGGATTTTTGGGTAGAAGTGGCTTTGAAATTAGACTTGGTTTTTAATAAGAAGTTGGACCTGGACCCAGTGTGTTTATTGTTGGGATTACCACACCCACAAATAAAAGGATCACATTGTCAAAAATTGTGGAATGTTTTAACATATGCTGCACGTAAAGCTATATTGTTGAAATGGATTTCAAATAAACCACCTACAGTTTTAGACTGGCATAAGGTAATATTTGAACTTTTACCCATGGAATACTTAACATACTGGTCCAGAGGGAAAATTGGTTTATTTTATCATATATGGACCCCATTTCTTGATTATGTAGGACCTAGAATATCTGCCATATTTTGGAAGGTGCTTCCCAGACCAAGGAATAACAGTTAAATGTTAAAGGAGAAGTTTTGCTGTTTGTAATATTACTTTTGGTTGTTTTGTTTTTAACTTTATCTTATCTCCTAACTGTTGTAATGTATACTTTTTTTTTTTTTTTTTTTTTTTTATTATCTCTTAATTTTATACTATTGTTAATTATTGTCATTACCATTGCCATATGATACTCTGCCATGATTGTGACTGAATGCTGTGCTGTATGTTCAACTTTGGAGGGGGGGGGGGGGGGGGGGGGCGGGGTTCTCTTGAAGGGGGGGATTGATGTAAAAAAAATGTTGTATATGTGAATAAGATGCGATGCATAATTAATAAAAAAAAAAAAAAAAAAAAAAAAAAAAAAAAAAAAACATACTCACTATTTGTATTTCAAATGATCCAGAAGTTATTCAGCAACTTTTATTTAAAAAAAGTTTTGTCAGCATTGCGATTCTCTTTGTACACATACACTCTTTAATAAACGTTTTAACACAATTTAAACAACGTATCATTCAGTGCTACTTCTATAAATATTTTAAGTTGCTCAAGCAAGTGGTAAAATATTTAACCATGTAGCCTACTTATATTAAAATCGCAAAGATTTTAAATTAAAACTTAAAATTGACAAAAACAGCCGACTCTCATGCCTTTTCTTTTGCATTTAAGTTTTAATACCATAAATCTTGAATGTCACAAAGAACTTGTTTTTTCACCTCCACGAATGAGACAAGTGTTGTTCATTATGTCGCCTTGTTGAGGTAAATTGTAGTTTTCTTTGCTTTACCCCGGTCTTAAAGTTGGCTAGCCTTAAAAAGATGACTGTGAAAAAGAGTATAATTAAATTAAATGCATTTATGGTGAGATTACTACATTTTATTTAA
Organism: Squalius cephalus; assembly: GCF_949319135.1. Taxonomy (NCBI): domain Eukaryota; kingdom Metazoa; phylum Chordata; class Actinopteri; order Cypriniformes; family Leuciscidae; genus Squalius; species Squalius cephalus. The sequence goes on from NC_137137.1 coordinate 113,812, forward strand.
TTAAACGCATTTATGGTGAGATTATTATATTTTCATGTCAATCTGTGTTCATTTTGACCACGAACCATGCGCTGGCACTTTAATTCAGCGCGTGCAGCACAGCAATAGACTCGGTGCGGAAACGATCTCTGCACTGCTGTAGCCTCTACGCACCGCACATGGAACGCATCGCCAGACCGCATCCACGCTCAGTGTGAAAGCTCTAATACGGAGCCCGGGAATCAGGTGTGTATAAGCTTAAAAAACCCGAGGCCCCTCCGTATATTCACCAGGCCCACCTATTAATGACGTTCTGTATCCGCCACTGGTATGAGTATGTTAGTATGCGATTTCGAATTCAGCCCATCATTTCTTCGCTGTTATTTTTTTAATAAATCAATGCTATTGGTCAAACTTTATGTATGTCAGTGAATTTTACAAATATTTAACAACCAATGAAAAGCATTAAAACAGCTTGTGTTAAATCTTGTTACTCGATTAGACTGTCAAGCAAAACCTCACAGCTCATAGCTCCTCGTAGCTCCGCCCCTCCTCCTCCTGCCAGCGCATAGCTGAACGTTGGCTAATCAGTGATCTTGTAAAATTAAATAAAGAACTGTTTTTTAAAATAAGTACAGCGTTTTCTTTACTCAAGAAATACTATGTCTATAAAGGTTAATATTTTATGTTTTTGAGGTCTGAGATGCGGGAGCGGTGAAGAGAGAGAAAGGGCAAACCAGAGTACAATTTACTCTCGCGATCGACTGGAAAGCAGTCCGCGATCGACAGGTCGACCGCGATCGACTGGTTGGGCACCCTTGGTATAGAGAGTATAGAGTGTAGAGACTGTAGAGAGTATAGAGAGTGTAGAGACTGTAGAGAGTGTAGAGAGTGTAGAGAGTGTAGAGAGTGTAGAGACTGTAGAGAGTGTAGAGACTGTAGAGAGTATAGAGAGTGTAGAGAGTGTAGAGACTGTAGAGAGTGTAGAGACTGTAGAGAGTGTAGAGAGTGTAGAGAGTATAGAGAGTGTAGAGACTGTAGAGAGTATAGAGAGTGTAGAGAGTGTAGAGAGTGTAGAGACTGTAGAGAGTATAGAGAGTGTAGAGAGTATAGAGAGTGTAGAGAGTGTAGAGACTGTAGAGAGTATAGAGAGTGTAGAGAGTATAGAGAGTGTAGAGAGTGTAGAGACTGTAGAGAGTGTAGAGACTGTAGAGAGTATAGAGAGTGTAGAGAGTGTAGAGACTGTAGAGAGTGTAGAGACTGTAGAGACTGTAGAGAGTGTAGAGAGTGTAGAGACTGTAGAGAGTGTAGAGACTGTAGAGAGTATAGAGAGTATAGAGTGTAGAGACTGTAGAGAGTATAGAGAGTATAGAGTGTAGAGACTGTAGAGAGTATAGAGAGTGTAGAGAGTATAGAGAGTGTAGAGAGTGTAGAGACTGTAGAGAGTGTAGAGACTGTAGAGAGTATAGAGAGTGTAGAGAGTGTAGAGACTGTAGAGAGTGTAGAGACTGTAGAGAGTGTAGAGAGTGTAGAGAGTATAGAGAGTGTAGAGACTGTAGAGAGTGTAGAGAGTGTAGAGAGTATAGAGAGTGTAGAGAGTATAGAGAGTGTAGAGAGTGTAGAGAGTGTAGAGAGTATAGAGAGTATAGAGAGTATAGAGAGTGTAGAGACTGTAGAGAGTGTAGAGAGTGTAGAGAGTATAGAGAGTGTAGAGACTGTAGAGAGTATAGAGAGTGTAGAGAGTGTAGAGAGTATAGAGAGTGTAGAGACTGTAGAGAGTATAGAGAGTGTAGAGAGTATAGAGAGTGTAGAGAGTGTAGAGACTGTAGAGAGTGTAGAGACTGTAGAGAGTGTAGAGAGTGTAGAGACTGTAGAGACTGTAGAGAGTGTAGAGAGTGTAGAGACTGTAGAGACTGTAGAGAGTGTAGAGAGTGTAGAGACTGTAGAGAGTGTAGAGACTGTAGAGAGTATAGAGAGTATAGAGTGTAGAGACTGTAGAGAGTATAGAGAGTGTAGAGAGTATAGAGAGTGTAGAGAGTATAGAGAGTGTAGAGACTGTAGAGAGTGTAGAGAGTGTAGAGAGTATAGAGAGTGTAGAGAGTATAGAGAGTGTAGAGAGTGTAGAGAGTGTAGAGAGTGTAGAGAGTATAGAGAGTATAGAGAGTATAGAGAGTGTAGAGACTGTAGAGAGTATAGAGAGTGTAGAGAGTGTAGAGAGTATAGAGAGTGTAGAGACTGTAGAGAGTATAGAGAGTGTAGAGAGTGTAGAGAGTATAGAGAGTGTAGAGACTGTAGAGAGTATAGAGAGTGTAGAGAGTATAGAGAGTGTAGAGAGTGTAGAGACTGTAGAGAGTGTAGAGACTGTAGAGAGTATAGAGAGTGTAGAGAGTGTAGAGACTGTAGAGAGTGTAGAGACTGTAGAGACTGTAGAGAGTGTAGAGAGTGTAGAGACTGTAGAGAGTGTAGAGACTGTAGAGAGTATAGAGAGTATAGAGTGTAGAGACTGTAGAGAGTATAGAGAGTGTAGAGACTGTAGAGAGTATAGAGAGTGTAGAGAGTGTAGAGACTGTAGAGAGTGTAGAGACTGTAGAGAGTATAGAGAGTGTAGAGAGTGTAGAGACTGTAGAGAGTGTAGAGACTGTAGAGAGTGTAGAGAGTGTAGAGAGTGTAGAGAGTATAGAGAGTGTAGAGACTGTAGAGAGTGTAGAGAGTGTAGAGAGTGTAGAGAGTGTAGAGAGTGTAGAGACTGTAGAGAGTGTAGAGAGTGTAGAGAGTGTAGAGAGTGTAGAGACTGTAGAGAGTGTAGAGAGTGTAGAGAGTGTAGAGACTGTAGAGAGTGTAGAGAGTGTAGAGAGTGTAGAGACTGTAGAGACTGTAGAGACTGTAGAGAGTATAGAGAGTGTAGAGAGTGTAGAGAGTGTAGAGACTGTAGAGAGTGTAGAGAGTGTAGAGAGTGTAGAGACTGTAGAGAGTGTAGAGAGTGTAGAGAGTGTAGAGAGTGTAGAGACTGTAGAGAGTGTAGAGAGTGTAGAGAGTGTAGAGACTGTAGAGAGTGTAGAGAGTGTAGAGACTGTAGAGAGTGTAGAGAGTGTAGAGAGTGTAGAGAGTGTAGAGACTGTAGAGACTGTAGAGAGTATAGAGAGTATAGAGAGTGTAGAGAGTGTAGAGAGTGTAGAGACTGTAGAGAGTGTAGAGAGTGTAGAGAGTATAGAGAGTGTAGAGAGTGTAGAGAGTGTAGAGACTGTAGAGAGTGTAGAGAGTGTAGAGAGTGTAGAGAGTGTAGAGAGTGTAGAGACTGTAGAGAGTGTAGAGAGTGTAGAGAGTGTAGAGAGTGTAGAGAGTGTAGAGACTGTAGAGAGTGTAGAGAGTGTAGAGAGTGTAGAGACTGTAGAGAGTGTAGAGAGTGTAGAGAGTGTAGAGACTGTAGAGAGTGTAGAGAGTGTAGAGAGTGTAGAGAGTGTAGAGACTGTAGAGAGTGTAGAGAGTATAGAGACTGTAGAGACTGTAGAGAGTGTAGAGAGTGTAGAGAGTGTAGAGAGTGTAGAGAGTGTAGAGACTGTAGAGAGTGTAGAGAGTGTAGAGACTGTAGAGAGTGTAGAGACTGTAGAGACTGTAGAGACTGTAGAGAGTATAGAGAGTATAGAGAGTGTAGAGACTGTAGAGAGTATAGAGAGTGTAGAGAGTGTAGAGAGTGTAGAGAGTGTAGAGAGTATAGAGAGTGTAGAGACTGTAGAGAGTGTAGAGAGAGTGTAGAGAGTGTAGAGAGTGTAGAGAGTATAGAGAGTGTAGAGACTATAGAGAGTGTAGAGAGTGTAGAGACTGTAGAGAGTGTAGAGAGTATAGAGACTGTAGAGACTGTAGAGAGTGTAGAGACTGTAGAGAGTGTAGAGAGTGTAGAGAGTGTAGAGAGTGTAGAGAGTGTAGAGAGACTGTAGAGAGTGTAGAGAGAGTGTAGAGACTGTAGAGAGTGTAGAGAGTGTAGAGAGTATAGAGACTGTAGAGACTGTAGAGAGTGTAGAGAGACTGTAGAGAGTGTAGAGAGAGTGTAGAGACTGTAGAGAGTGTAGAGAGTGTAGAGAGTATAGAGACTGTAGAGACTGTAGAGAGTGTAGAGAGTGTAGAGAGTGTAGAGAGTGTAGAGAGTGTAGAGACTGTAGAGAGTGTAGAGACTGTAGAGAGTGTAGAGAGTGTAGAGAGTGTAGAGACTGTAGAGACTGTAGAGAGTATAGAGAGTGTAGAGAGTGTAGAGAGTGTAGAGAGTGTAGAGAGTGTAGAGAGTATAGAGACTGTAGAGAGTGTAGAGAGTATAGAGACTGTAGAGACTGTAGAGAGTGTAGAGAGTGTAGAGAGTGTAGAGACTGTAGAGACTGTAGAGAGTGTAGAGACTGTAGAGAGTGTAGAGAGTGTAGAGAGTGTAGAGAGTGTAGAGAGTGTAGAGACTGTAGAGAGTGTAGAGAGTATAGAGACTGTAGAGACTGTAGAGAGTGTAGAGAGTGTAGAGAGTGTAGAGAGTGTAGAGAGTGTAGAGAGTGTAGAGACTGTAGAGAGTGTAGAGACTGTAGAGAGTGTAGAGAGTGTAGAGAGTATAGAGACTGTAGAGACTGTAGAGAGTGTAGAGAGTGTAGAGAGTGTAGAGACTGTAGAGAGTGTAGAGAGTGTAGAGAGTGTAGAGAGTGTAGAGAGTGTAGAGAGTGTAGAGAGTGTAGAGACTGTAGAGAGTGTAGAGACTGTAGAGAGTGTAGAGACTGTAGAGACTGTAGAGAGTGTAGAGAGTGTAGAGACTGTAGAGAGTGTAGAGAGTGTAGAGAGTGTAGAGAGTGTAGAGAGTGTAGAGAGTGTAGAGACTGTAGAGAGTGTAGAGAGTGTAGAGAGTGTAGAGACTGTAGAGAGTGTAGAGAGTGTAGAGAGTGTAGAGAGTGTAGAGAGTGTAGAGAGTGTAGAGAGTGTAGAGACTGTAGAGACTGTAGAGACTGTAGAGAGTGTAGAGAGTATAGAGACTGTAGAGACTGTAGAGAGTGTAGAGAGTGTAGAGAGTGTAGAGAGTGTAGAGACTGTAGAGAGTGTAGAGAGTGTAGAGAGTGTAGAGAGTGTAGAGACTGTAGAGAGTGTAGAGAGTATAGAGACTGTAGAGACTGTAGAGAGTGTAGAGAGTGTAGAGAGTGTAGAGAGTGTAGAGACTGTAGAGAGTGTAGAGACTGTAGAGAGTGTAGAGAGTGTAGAGAGTGTAGAGAGTGTAGAGAGTGTAGAGACTGTAGAGAGTGTAGAGAGTATAGAGACTGTAGAGACTGTAGAGAGTGTAGAGAGTGTAGAGAGTGTAGAGACTGTAGAGAGTGTAGAGAGTATAGAGAGTGTAGAGAGTGTAGAGAGTATAGAGAGTGTAGAGAGTGTAGAGACTGTAGAGAGTGTAGAGAGTATAGAGAGTATAGAGAGTGTAGAGAGTGTAGAGAGTGTAGAGAGTGTAGAGAGTGTAGAGAGTGTAGAGAGTGTAGAGAGTGTAGAGAGTGTAGAGACTGTAGAGAGTGTAGAGAGTGTAGAGAGTGTAGAGACTGTAGAGAGTGTAGAGAGTGTAGAGAGTGTAGAGACTGTAGAGAGTGTAGAGAGTATAGAGAGTGTAGAGAGTGTAGAGACTGTAGAGAGTGTAGAGAGTATAGAGAGTGTAGAGAGTGTAGAGAGTATAGAGAGTGTAGAGAGTGTAGAGACTGTAGAGAGTGTAGAGAGTATAGAGAGTATAGAGAGTGTAGAGAGTGTAGAGAGTGTAGAGAGTGTAGAGACTGTAGAGAGTGTAGAGAGTGTAGAGACTGTAGAGAGTGTAGAGAGTGTAGAGAGTGTAGAGAGTGTAGAGACTGTAGAGAGTGTAGAGACTGTAGAGAGTGTAGAGAGTGTAGAGACTGTAGAGAGTGTAGAGAGTATAGAGACTGTAGAGAGTGTAGAGAGTATAGAGAGTGTAGAGAGTGTAGAGACTGTAGAGAGTGTAGAGAGTATAGAGAGTGTAGAGAGTGTAGAGAGTATAGAGAGTGTAGAGAGTGTAGAGACTGTAGAGAGTGTAGAGAGTATAGAGAGTGTAGAGAGTGTAGAGAGTGTAGAGAGTGTAGAGAGTGTAGAGAGTGTAGAGAGTGTAGAGAGTGTAGAGAGTGTAGAGACTGTAGAGAGTGTAGAGAGTATAGAGAGTGTAGAGAGTGTAGAGAGTGTAGAGAGTGTAGAGAGTGTAGAGAGTGTAGAGACTGTAGAGAGTGTAGAGTGTAGAGAGTGTAGAGAGTGTAGAGAGTGTAGAGACTGTAGAGAGTGTAGAGAGTGTAGAGACTGTAGAGAGTGTAGAGAGTATAGAGAGTGTAGAGAGTGTAGAGAGTGTAGAGAGTGTAGAGAGTGTAGAGACTGTAGAGAGTGTAGAGAGTGTAGAGAGTGTAGAGAGTGTAGAGAGTGTAGAGAGTGTAGAGACTGTAGAGAGTGTAGAGAGTGTAGAGAGTGTAGAGAGTGTAGAGAGTGTAGAGAGTGTAGAGAGTGTAGAGACTGTAGAGAGTGTAGAGACTGTAGAGAGTGTAGAGAGTGTAGAGACTGTAGAGAGTGTAGAGAGTATAGAGAGTGTAGAGACTGTAGAGAGTGTAGAGAGTGTAGAGAGTGTAGAGAGTGTAGAGAGTGTAGAGAGTGTAGAGAGTGTAGAGACTGTAGAGAGTGTAGAGACTGTAGAGAGTGTAGAGAGTGTAGAGAGTGTAGAGAGTGTAGAGAGTATAGAGAGTGTAGAGAGTGTAGAGACTGTAGAGAGTGTAGAGACTGTAGAGAGTGTAGAGAGTGTAGAGAGTGTAGAGAGTGTAGAGAGTGTAGAGAGTGTAGAGACTGTAGAGAGTGTAGAGACTGTAGAGACTGTAGAGAGTGTAGAGAGTGTAGAGAGTGTAGAGAGTGTAGAGAGTGTAGAGAGTGTAGAGACTGTAGAGAGTGTAGAGACTGTAGAGAGTGTAGAGAGTGTAGAGAGTGTAGAGAGTGTAGAGAGTGTAGAGAGTGTAGAGAGTGTAGAGAGTGTAGAGACTGTAGAGAGTGTAGAGAGTGTAGAGAGTGTAGAGAGTGTAGAGACTGTAGAGAGTGTAGAGAGTATAGAGAGTGTAGAGAGTGTAGAGACTGTAGAGACTGTAGAGACTGTAGAGAGTGTAGAGAGTGTAGAGAGTGTAGAGAGTGTAGAGACTGTAGAGACTGTAGAGAGTATAGAGAGTGTAGAGACTGTAGAGAGTGTAGAGACTGTAGAGACTGTAGAGAGTGTAGAGAGTGTAGAGAGTGTAGAGAGTGTAGAGAGTGTAGAGAGTATAGAGAGAGTGTAGCTCTACAGCAAACCAACTAGAAATACATCAGAACAGTGACCGAGGAAAAGTTGGGAAAAATATACAAATAAATACATAAATATAAAAGATTTAACTAAAACAAATTTGACTAAACGTTTTTAAAATATAAATAAGTACATTTTGATTTAAATAAAACGCAGTTCAGTCTTACAGAGAAGAGATGAAACACAATGTAACACAATCGACACATTGATCATACTCATGTTGACCAGCACTGGTCGTCCACACGAGGCTCTCGGACTGCCGTTTAGATGTTCCCGGAACAGCTCGAAAGTGCATTTTGATCATGTCCTGTCGGAGCTTTACTCAGGCGTGAGGAATCGACTCTGAATAAGGTTAATTTCTCTTCAAATGAGGTTTTATTGCATGTAGATGGAGCTGAAGTCGAGGGTCTGTGCAAATCCTCAAACACAGCTTCACACACACCACATATTTACAGTCAGTGAACATGTCAATGATTCTTCAGCCGCTAGAAGAACAATAATCATATTATCTATCTATAAATTACAGAAACGTCTGTCTGTCTGTCTGTGTGTCTGTCTGTGTGTGTGTGTGTGTCTGTCCATCTGTCTGTCTGTCTGTGTGTGTCTGTCTGTCTGTCTGTGTGTGTGTGTCTGTCTGTGTGTGTGTGTGTGTGTGTGTGTGTGTGTGTGTCTGTCTGTGTGTGTGTGTGTGTGTGTCTGTCCATCTGTCTGTCTGTCTGTGTGTGTCTGTCTGTCTGTCTGTGTGTGTCTGTCTGTGTGTGTGTGTGTGTGTGTGTGTGTCTGTCTGTGTGTGTGTGTGTGTGTGTGTGTCTGTCTGTGTGTGTGTGTGTGTGTGTGTGTCTGTCTGTGTGTGTGTGTGTGTGTGTGTGTGTGTGTCTGTCTGTGTGTGTGTGTGTGTGTGTGTGTCTGTCTGTGTGTGTGTGTGTGTCTGTCCATCTGTCTGTCTGTCTGTGTGTGTCTGTCTGTGTGTGTGTGTGTGTGTGTGTGTGTGTGTCTGTCTGTGTGTGTGTGTGTGTGTGTGTGTCTGTCTGTGTGTGTGTGTGTGTGTGTCTGTCCATCTGTCTGTCTGTCTGTGTGTGTCTGTCTGTCTGTGTGTGTCTGTCTGTGTGTGTGTGTGTGTGTGTGTGTGTCTGTCTGTGTGTGTGTGTGTGTGTGTGTCCATCTGTCTGTCTGTCTGTGTGTGTGTGTGTGTGTGTGTGTGTGTGTCTGTCTGTGTGTGTCTGTCTGTGTGTGTGTGTGTGTCTGTCCATCTGTCTGTCTGTGTGTGTGTCTGTGTGTGTCTGTCTGTCTGTGTGTGTGTGTGTGTGTGTGTGTGTGTGTGTGTGTGTGTGTGTGTGTGTGTGTGTGTGTGTGTGTTATTCGCATATCTCTCGAACCGTTAGTCCGATGGATTTCTAACTCGACAGGTGTCTCGCTACGGGCACGAGTAAGTGCAGTGCCAAGTTTGACGTTGTTTGGATGAGAAATGCAAAAGATATAGCCTAGCTTGTTTGCATATGACGTCACGTCACTGCGTTGCCATGGTGCGAAATGCAGATGGAGGGCAGGAAGTGATGTGCTACATTTAGGAAGCACTATAACAAACTCAAAATGCCTATGTTTTGTGTCGTTTATGGTTGCTCATATCGATCAAACCGAGAAACCACGAGGAGTTTTTATCGTGTACCAAAAGTTGTTGTTCATAAGGGGGAAATGCAAGAAATTGACCGAAAAACACCGGGAAAAAACGGCTTGCAAACCTACGCCTGCGGCCGGAGGAGCCGAGTCGGAAAATGCCCGTGTGTGCAGGGATCACATGGGCGTCAGTTTGGTTTGAAATGTGCTGGGTACAATGACGCTTTATTTATTTATTTCTCTTTAGTGCAGGTCATGTTTTGAAAGACTATGTCCTGTAGCTTACTAATGTAAATAAATAAAAATGTATACAAAAATGTGATGATGTCCGACTCGTTTTATGAAGAAGAAAGCCTTAAGTTTTCAAAAAGCATTAGACATATGACCCACTCTTCTGCTTCATGAGTAGGCCTACCATGTTGACAATATGACATGACGTGGTTTAATGTTACAATGATTACCAAATTTCTCTCTCATATTGCTCCTCATAACCATTGAAAACGGTCAAAAAATCGAACCAAATGTCAAATTATTATGGATGTTATCTGACATTAATCTGACGTTATCTGGCGTTAATCTGATGTTATCTGGCGTTAATCTGATGTTATCTGGCGTTAATCTGACGTTATCTGGCGTTAATCTGATGTTATCTGGCGTTAATCTGACTTTATCTGGCGTTATCTGACATTAATCTGGCGTTATCTGGCGTTAATCTGACGTTATCTGGCGTTAATCTGACGTTAATCTGGCGTTAATCTGGCGTTAATCTGGCGTTAATCTGACGTTAATCTGACGTTAATCTGGCGTTATCTGGCGTTAATCTGGCGTTAATCTGGCGTTAATCTGACGTTATCTGGCGTTAATCTGACGTTAATCTGGCGTTAATCTGGCGTTATCTGGCGTTAATCTGACGTTAATCTGGCGTTAATCTGGCGTTAATCTGGCGTTAATCTGGCGTTAATCTGGCATTAATCTGGCGTTATCTGGCGTTAATCTGGCGTTAATCTGGCGTTATCTGGCGTTAATCTGGCGTTAATCTGGCGTTATCTGGCGTTAATCTGGCGTTAATCTGGCGTTAATCTGGCATTAATCTGGCGTTATCTGGCGTTAATCTGGCGTTAATCTGGCGTTAATCTGGCATTAATCTGGCGTTATCTGGCGTTAATCTGACGTTAATCTGTCGTTAATCTGGCGTTAATCTGGCGTTATCTGGCGTTATCTGGCTTTAATCTGGCGTTATCTGGCGTTATCTGACGTTTCTGCTTCACATTCTCAGCAGGGCAGCGGAGCGGCTGTGGGTTGACTCCTCACGGTTCTCATGGGCTTTATAAATCCTGAAAAAGCTTTATGGTTTAATGTAGCCTACCTAAACAACGACCACCAAATTTCTCTCTCATATTGCTCCTCAAAACCACCAAAACCAACTGTCAAAAAAATCTAACCGAAAGTCCAATTATAATGGACGTTAAGTTAAAAGTGGTGGGTACAAAATGACTCGTGACGAAATCTGGTGTGTAACGTCACGCGTCCCCAGCGAAATCGACGCCTATGAGTATTCACTTCGTCAAAGGTGAGTTAATACAACTTATGTGGCTATGTTTGTGTAACGTACCAGTTTCCGAACTTTGTAAAGTCAAAGTAATTGTTTCTTCTTTTCTTTGAGTTTGTAAGTTACCCCTGTAACTGAAGACTAACGTAATGTTACAGGCAAATCTTTCAATTCAGTTGAAAAATCGCTCCTCTTCATAACGCAAGAATCACGTCCAACATATGTTTCAATTTTTTGTTATATCTTTCTCTTGTAATAGCGTCTAAAAGTAGTACAGTACAGACTTTCCTCCATCTCGTCCATTCCGCTCTTCACTTCCTGCCCTCACTCACAGTCACGCGACTGCAAACCACCTACTGTTAAATATATCATTTCTAGAAGGTTGTGGTTTAAAAATAAACACTCTGACATAAACACTGTTTACTTCTGAATATTATAGTTTGGTTCCAAAACGTGATAAATCCATTTTGATTAATTTGAGTAAAATGTGTTTTCTTTACCAAGAAACCAACAATTACTAAAAACACACACAAAAACTGATTTTGCACACACTTTGCACTGCTCCCTGAATCGAGGCGCTTATTCATTTGTGGATGTTAACTGAATCTGTAAGTCAGCTCTGCTGTTTACTTCTGAATATTACATTTCATTCTGGTGCGCTTCACGTTATCGCTGCTGTGTAATAGTAGCCTCTGCTGTTCCCCAACTAAACACTTCCTATTCAATGCGTTCACTAGGGATCGACCGATACGGGCTGCTGATACTGCTTTTGCTCACTCAATTTACATCATAAAAATTACACAATGATGATAACAACTGTTACAAGTCTCAATTTAAAAAAGGAACATTTATTGAACTTAAAAAAAAACAATATTTGACAAATATTAAAAACATGTGAGGTAGAACAAGTAAAAAAAAAGTTCTGTGCTGAAAATTCTGAAAATAAATATTTAAGCATAAATAAAATAATTACACTATTGCACACAGTAGCAACAAGCCAGCAGCATAATAAAGTCTGTCGTTGCTATGCAACCATGAACTGCTCTCTCCATGATGACGAGGAAGTAAGGATTAGTTTATTTCTAGCCCTTTACGACTACATATATTTATGGAGATGAGAAATACAAACCCGCCCTGTCCAGCTATGATCCGCTGTTCGGCCGAGCTTTCGATGTTGTCATGGAAAGGTCAGTTGTTTGTCACATGACCTGCGTGCGCTTCTGGCACTCTGAAGAGTTTAGATGTTTTCATCTCACCACGGCCCAGGAGCGCCTGGACGAACGAGCGCGCTGCATATGCGCATGCGTGTCGCTTCTTTTACGAGCACACGCCCAAACCTCAGCCAGGGGGTCGCTGAATAAAACTCCCACAAATATCACGGAATCACGGAACAACGTCGGCATTATTTAATCCTATGACCAGTGTTTGTAACAGCTGCCGTATGCATATGGATATTATTATCCATATTATTATTACTGCATAATCATTGGGATTAAAGGGAAAGTTCACCCAAAAATGGAAATGCTGTCATCATTCATCATGCTGTTCCAAACCTGTGTGAGTTTATAGTGTTGAACACAAAAGAAGATATTGTGAAGAATGTTGGAAACCGAACACACACTGACGGCATGATGACGACATGTTCACTTCTGGCTGAACTTTCCCTTTAACTAAAGCGGCTCCGGTTAAACATGATCAATACACAAGCATTTCTATATCCACATGTCAACCAGCACTTTTTATTTGAAACTGATTATTATCACTTTATTATTATTATCATTAGGAAAAATGGTAAAAATAACACAGAGATATTATTGCCTTTCTCTTTAAGGACAATCCCACGTCATGACATCTAGTGTTTATTATGTGATCTCAGTGTTTAACCGCTGTATAATCATGGCTCATAAACTATACATCTATAATGATCAACTATACATCTATAATGATCATCAACTACATCTATAATGATCAACTATACATCTATAATGATCAACTATACATAATGATCAACTATACATCTATAATGATCAACTATACATCTATAATGATCATAAACTACATCTATAATGATCAACTATACATCTATAATGATCAACTATACATCTATAATGATCATAAACTACATCTATAATGATCAACTATACATCTATAATGATCAACTATACATCTATAATGATCAACTATACATCTATAATGATCATAAACTACATCTATAATGATCAACTATACATCTATAATGATCAACTATACATCTATAATGATCATAAACTACATCTATAATGATCAACTATACATCTATAATGATCAACTATACATCTATAATGATCATAAACTACATCTATAATGATCAACTATACATCTATAATGATCAACTATACATCTATAATGATCAACTATACATCTATAATGATCATAAACTACATCTATAATGATCAACTATACATCTATAATGATCAACTATACATCTATAATGATCATAAACTACATCTATAATGATCAACTATACATCTATAATGATCAACTATACATCTATAATGATCAACTATACATCTATAATGATCAACTATACATCTATAATGATCATAAACTACATCTATAATGATCAACTATACATCTATAATGATCAACTATACATCTATAATGATCATAAACTACATCTATAATGATCAACTATACATCTATAATGATCAACTATACATCTATAATGATCATAAACTACATCTATAATGATCATAAACTACATCTATAATGATCATAAACTACATCTATACTGATCAACTATAATGATCATCTATACTGATCGATGAAAATGAAATGGAGAACACAATGATTTGATTGTGATATTAAACACTTTATATTTGCACTCATTGTCGCTGCAACAGTTTACAACTCAACGCAGAAGAAACACACACGGATACACTCTCATCACAGTAACAGAGGAGTGTGTGTGTGAGTGTGTGTGTGTGTGTGTGTGTGTGTGTGTGTGAGAGCACTGGGGTGTGAAGCGCGGTCAGTGTCTCTCTCTCTCTCTCTCTCTCTCTCTGGTGTGTGTGTGTGTGTGTGTGTGTGTGTGTGTGTACCTGCTGGTCTCGTACGGCGCGTATCTCTCGGGCAACACGTGCAGACAGCGCTGGAAGAACCGCACGTGCCGCTCGCGCAGAAAATCTACCTGATCAAAATCCGCCATCATCATCATCAGCACAGCAGCACCAGGGAAACGCTCCTGTCGGCGAGCCACTTCCGCTTCCGGTGCTCAAACACGCGCCAAAATAAGAGTCTCTGCTGCTGATCACATGAACTCTGCAAACCTCCATTATCCTGAAGAAAAACTTCCCCTAAACACGCAACATTTGAGTTCATTTTCGGGAAGTGCAGAGTCTCTTTCACAAGTCTTGTCTCCATGCTGGAACAGCCCTGAGAGGAACACACACACACACACACACACACACACACACACATCAGCTCAGGAAACACACACACACTAGGGTTGCCAACTTCAGAAAAGAAAAATGCGGGACAATCGTGGTTCTTTACAGGAAAATAAGAGACACTCAAAATATTTATACGGTATCACACAATATATGTCATTTCAGGTTCGTATGTGTTTAAAATTTTCTCAGATATAAACACATTTGTTTTGCTTAACCTATTTATGTACAATTTAATTCTAAATCTAAAATTAATTTTAAGGTCACACAAAAAAGTCACATTACACACAAACCATAGTTCAAAATAATAGCATTTATCTGAAATAGAAAGCTTTTGTAACATTATACACTACATTTTAAAGAAATTAAAGAAAGTAATAGCATACTTTTACACACACACACACACACACACACACACACACACACACACACACACACACACACACACACCAGCTCAGGATCACCAGAGGAACAGAACACACTCACATTCTCTGACTGTTATTATGAATAAGGGACAAACGTCTGCGTTCAGCAAACATTTATTAGAAGCTATTATTGTTTCATTAGTTGTCAGTAAAAAAAACATTTAAGTCAATATTATCAACAGGAATTAGAAAAGGTTGAAAGAAAGAAGAGGAACAGATGTTTAAGCAGAATGTATCAGTGGATCTTCAGATCTGAACCTCTGGACTGTAATAATCACACAATATCATGAACCTGGTTCACATAAAGTGGCTGTTGTGGAGTTTTAAAGGCACTTTAGTCTTTGAGAAGCTGCTGTGAAACAACATGAATGATGAAGAAGAAGGTGATCCAGTGAGTCCAGCGCAGACGCTCTTCATCTCAACACTCAGAGGATCGAGTTCATAAAGACTTTAGAGGTTAAACTCGTCTAATTCTGTCTCAGCGTTGTATTTTGTTGCATATAAAAGGTTTGTGTCTTAATGAGGGATTTGTGGAGTACAAATATTGTTTTTATTTTGAAGGGAAAAGATAAAATTGGACCCTTGGGGTAAGATGGGCCACCAAAATCGAGCAGAATAATTCCATGAGTTAGATGTTCATTTCAGACATCATCGCTATTGAGTGTAATCATACAGTGTGAATTTATAAAATATGCAAATGTTCATAGAAATCATTGAATAAATGTAACTTTTCAGATGAATCTCTTTTACTGGGATTCTGTTTTATCTGTCATTGGTTAATCAATTGTTCAACTAAATGGTCAAAATACATTTTAAAATAGAATAGTTGATTTATTATTTTATATGAGTGACACTTTTAATAAGAATGTCAAAAGTTATTTCTACTGTATTCTGTACATGTTTAAACAGAATGGAGGAATTTGTTGCTGACAACTAAAATTACCAAATGTTTCTATGGATTTCCCTGATGCTGGGCCACACCGAAAGATCCGTACAATCTAATAAGATTTGCAAAATGTGAGAGACCACAAACATGAGGACAAAAATCCTAGATTTAGCAGTTTTGCTCCTATGGAGTGTGTTGTTCGCGATGTGAAGAAGTCAACACACACACACACACACACACACGGCCCGTGTTCATCAAGCCTCTGAGAATGAGAACACTGCTAAGAATCGACTTGAGAGTAAAGACGTTCTTGGCTCGAAGCAGCGCTTCAAGGGTTAGTGATCAAGCATCTCAGGCGTAATGCAGTGTGGGACTACATCTGAAGGGTTCGGGTTACAGAGGGTTCTCAGCACGTCGCTGTGGATGACGACAGGAATGGACCCATCACTGAATACGTTTTCTGATTTAAGAATATTCTCAGATAAATTCACATTGAATGGTGAAATTCCTAAGAGGAGTTTACATTCAACACACATTTGACAATAAATAATTTTCAAGAGAATAAATTATAAATAATGATATTCACACTGGAAATGAAAGATGAACACCTTTTCCAACATGTCTTAAAGGGATAGTTCACCCAAAAATGAAAACTCTGTCATCATTTACTCACCCTCAAGTTGTTTCAAACCTGTAAGAATTTCTTTTTTCTGCTTGAACACAAAAGAAGATATTTTGAAAAATGTCTGTAACCAAACAGTTGATGAAATGAAATGAAAATGA
The DNA here is from genome assembly GCF_949319135.1 of Squalius cephalus. Lineage (NCBI taxonomy): Eukaryota > Metazoa > Chordata > Actinopteri > Cypriniformes > Leuciscidae > Squalius > Squalius cephalus. Next base: position 129,788 of record NC_137137.1, read on the forward strand.
AAATGAATTTTCATTTTTGGGTGAACTATCCCTTTAATTACACATTTTAAACCAGAGCACTGTTAACTGTTATAGCATATTTCATATTTATGTTTACATAATAATGTTATTTTATAATTTCATCTATGTTGATTATATGAAAAGTGAACAGCATGAGTAAGATAGGATCATAAGATGGGTCAGACATGATTTTGTCCACTTCATTAAGTTTTGTTTTGTAGAAAGCCTTTCTTTCAAGTGAATTTCGTTTAGTATTCATTGTATCTTAATTTTAATCACTGTTTCATCAACTTTTGCCTGGATTTAATAAATAAGAATATAGTCAGGACATGGAGGCGCCGGCGTGATCACTTGCATTGCTCATGAACTGGAGCTCGTCTCATAAATGAACCGAAACTCAGCGTATAGATACTTGCCTCACATGAGAAATAAATAGAAAGCTTAAGATGTCTATGTTTAAACAAAATTCAAAACGAAAAGAAAGAGACTACTCTCTGCTTATGTAATCCGAATTAAATGTGCATTTCTCTCTATAGGCACGTTCACTGCGAAGGTGGCGAGTCAGCATCGTCAACTTCATCTTTGCAGCCGACACTGACACAGAAAACACTAGTTTATTAATAAACAATTAAATGGTCCCCTTGCTATATTTGACACATTCATAATCATTACTTTTGCCAGTTCTTTGTGACAGCTGTTAGGAGCGTTATTGACGCGCCACCCTCAGGTTACATGAACGCGTCACCACCACATCAGCACCGAAAACATGGGGATTGTTTTATAATCGAATAGGCCTATTCGAAGACCGTAACTCATCCCTATATTAACTACTCGTCGTCAAACATTTCTCTATGTATCTCACCATGGGAACGCCTCTGGTGTGACCGATCACAGAAGCACCGATGACACCAAACGTGGCTGACCAATCACTGCAGCGATCAGGGAGTCCCGCCCCCCTGAATATAAACCTGCGTTTCGTCATTCTCGCTCTCTTCCCCGTGGAAGATTTTCGGAAGCTGTCCTCAGCATATTTTGGAAGTTATTTGCTTAACAGTTTACTGACGGAGCCGCAAGGTAACGTCCCTAACGCAATAGTTCCTTAAGTTGTTGAGTGACTTTGTCAATGAGTGAGATAACTAACGCGAGTTTTCTGCTCTAAGTCTGTAGTTATTTTCCAAGTTTTTGGGGCGCTCACCACACACCAGAAAGAAGGAAAAGGAGAGCTCTCTAATCGCAGCGGCTCGTACTAGTCTTCAGGTTGTGGTGGATTCACCGTATGAAGAGACTGCAGCTCCATCATGGCCGGCAAAGGAACCAGAGAGACCCGAAGGAACCGGAGAGACCCTGAGGAACCGGAGAGACCTGAAGGAACCGGAGAGACCCGGAGGAACCGGAGAGACCCGGAGGAACCGGAGAGACCCAGAGGAACCGGAGAGACCCGGAGGAACCGGAGAGACCCAGAGGAACCGGAGAGACCCAGAGGAACCGGAGAGACCCGGAGGAACCGGAGAGACCCGAAGGAACCGGAGAGACCCTGAGGAACCGGAGAGACCCGGAGGAACCGGAGAGACCCGGAGGAACCGGAGAGACCCGAAGGAACCGGAGAGACCCGGAGGAACCGGAGAGACCCTGAGGAACCAGAGAGACCCGGAGGAACCGGAGAGACCCGAAGGAACCGGAGAGACCCTGAGGAACCGGAGAGACCCGGAGGAACCGGAGAGACCCAGAGGAACCGGAGAGACCCAGAGGAACCGGAGAGACCCGGAGGAACCGGAGAGACCCGAAGGAACCGGAGAGACCCTGAGGAACCGGAGAGACCCGGAGGAACCGGAGAGACCCGGAGGAACCGGAGAGACCCGAAGGAACCGGAGAGACCCGGAGGAACCGGAGGGACCCAGAGGAACCGGAGAGACCCGGAGGAACCGGAGAGACCCGAAGGAACCGGAGAGACCCTGAGGAACCGGAGAGACCCGGAGGAACCGGAGAGACCCGGAGGAACCGGAGAGACCCGGAGGAACCGGAGAGACCCGAAGGAACCGGAGAGACCCGGAGGAACCGGAGAGACCCTGAGGAACCGGAGAGACCCGGAGGAACCGGAGAGACCCGGAGGAACCGGAGAGACCCGAAGGAACCGGAGAGACCTGAAGGAACCGGAGAGACCCGGAGGAACCGGAGAGACCCGAAGGAACCGGAGAGACCCTGAGGAACCGGAGAGACCCGGAGGAACCGGAGAGACCCGAAGGAACCGGAGAGACCCGGAGGAACCGGAGAGACCCGGAGGAACCGGAGAGACCCGAAGGAACCGGAGAGACCCAGAGGAACCGGAGAGACCCGGAGGAACCGGAGAGACCCAGAGGAACCGGAGAGACCCAGAGGAACCGGAGAGACCCGGAGGAACCGGAGAGACCCGAAGGAACCGGAGAGACCCTGAGGAACCGGAGAGACCCGGAGGAACCGGAGAGACCCGGAGGAACCGGAGAGACCCGAAGGAACCGGAGAGACCCGGAGGAACCGGAGAGACCCAGAGGAACCGGAGAGACCCGAAGGAACCGGAGAGACCCTGAGGAACCGGAGAGACCCGGAGGAACCGGAGAGACCCGGAGGAACCGGAGAGACCCGGAGGAACCGGAGAGACCCGAAGGAACCGGAGAGACCCGGAGGAACCGGAGAGACCCTGAGGAACCGGAGAGACCCGGAGGAACCGGAGAGACCCGGAGGAACCGGAGAGACCCGAAGGAACCGGAGAGACCTGAAGGAACCGGAGAGACCCGGAGGAACCGGAGAGACCCGAAGGAACCGGAGAGACCCTGAGGAACCGGAGAGACCCGGAGGAACCGGAGAGACCCGAAGGAACCGGAGAGACCCGGAGGAACCGGAGAGACCCGAAGGAACCGGAGAGACCCGGAGGAACCGGAGAGACCCGGAGGAACCGGAGAGACCCAAAGGAACCGGAGAGACCCTGAGGAACCGGAGAGACCCGGAGGAACCGGAGAGACCCGGAGGAACCGGAGAGACCTGAAGGAACCGGAGAGACCCGGAGGAACCGGAGAGACCCGGAGGAACAGGCCATCCTCCACATCCGTGTACTTGTGGAATGTGGATCTCGGCAAAGGATTCACACGGTCTCTGCATGCAGGGCAGACGTGGTGTCATCGGTGCTTCCGCGATCAGTCATACAGAGGCGTTCCCATAGTGAGATACCGAACGAATGTTATCAGAAAACCGGGTTATGTCAGTAGAATCTCCTGTACCTGTGTGAGGTGTGCAGCAGTGGAGCGGCTCCTGATCCCGACGGGCCGATGTTCCTCATGCGCTGCTCCCAGACTTCAGTGCGCCTCCACAGTCTGGAGGGATCACGGCTCACCTCAACCTGACACACACAAAGTTAGTTTGTTTTAAAAGAGACGAGAACAAAACTGAGCTGAGTTGAGCTGAATAATGACTTTGATAAAGTTTGCATCATTGATTCTGTTATTTTCCTGTTTATCACTGTGAAGCGGCTTTGAAACAATCTTTACTGTATAAAGTGCTGTATATATGAAATAAGTCCACAGTGTCAGCTGTGCTTGTAAGATTGGAATTGATTCATCAAACCTTCTCCTTGAGCTTCTCCAGCGTCCTTTGCCGCTCCCAGCGCTCCTGCTCTTTACTCTGTTTCTCCTGGAGCTTTTCCTCCAGACGAACTGAATCCTGAGGAGAGAAAGAACAGCAGGAAATGGTGTCTCAGGATCCGCTGTATGGGATGATCACACAGATCTCAGGATGATCACACACACTCACTCTGTCCTGGAAGCGTCGGATGGCCTCGTTCGCCCCGCGCTGTCTCTCCTCTCTCTCCACTCTCCTCTTCTCCTCCTCCTCCATCAGACGCTGGTCCTCCTCCTCCTTCTTCTGCTGAACAAGAGCCTCGATCTGCAGCTTCACCTCCAGCTGGCGCCGCTGCTCTTCTTTAGCTCTTCTTCTCTGCAGGATCTGGTTCCTCAGCCGCTGCTCCTGCTCCTGCTCTCGCTCCTGTGTTCTCCGGCTCCTCCAGGCCTGGAGTCTCTCAGACGCCTCCCTGCGTCTCTGCTCCTGCTTCAGTTTCTGTTGCTCCTGCTCCTGCTCCGGCTCCGGCTCGGCTCCGGCTCGGTCCTGCTGATCTCTCTGCTGATCTCTCTCTCTCTGCTTGGCTTCCCTCCATCTCTGGACGGCCTGGAGGACCAACGCACGAGGTTAACGCTACACAATTATTGCCTTTTTTCCCTATCACATATTTCAGTAATCATCATAAACTAGGATCGACGACGACGCCAACTCCTGCGAAGACTTCAGATGACGCAACATCAACATGCACCAATGCTACATTTTTCTAAATGTCATTTGTTAACAAACAAGTATTCGTTACTTCAGTGAGCTCATTGTTTCTGCCTTAAATTATTACATTGTTTAAATTAATACATTTTTAGCTAACTGTGATTTTGTATATGTACATTTCTGAAATACATAACTCAGACAGTCTCCTCTGATATCAGATCACTGTAAATTGTAATGTAGACTCATGCATTTTCTGTAAAGCTGCTTTGAAACGATGTGTATTGTGAAAAGCGCTATACAAATAAATGTGAATTGAATTGAATAGGATCATTGGAAAGCTTAAACACTCAAAATTCATCCTGTGGAAACCGTTTTGAAATTGGACAAACATGGAACGCGTTAACATGGAAACGGCACTTTAAATCATGTTCGCTGGCTCCTCCCCTAGTGGGCGGCGTCATCTTTCATATTCTATCAATTTGACTGATTTTAAAGTCCCCCTGTGGTGAAAATCAAGCTTTCTATGTGGTGTTTTTAATATGCTTTAAGACAAACCATGTGTAAATTCATAAGTCGACACCATTGCTGAGTATTTCCTCCTTAAAACTGCAGTGAACCAAAGACAGTCTCAAAAACACGCTTTGAAATCGCTGGTGTTTCTGACGTCACAAACTACCTTGTAACCAATCAGATCAACGTGTGATCGTCAACCAGTGGATCTCTGAGCTGAGTGAGTGAGTGGAGGCGGGGCTCATTTGCATATTCATAGAACCACGCATACTAAATGAGGCAAGGGTGTCGAGTTACATTCAAGATATTTTAAGGCATGAAGAATTTTAAAGCAAAAAACGTTTAAATATGTAATTTTGGTGATCAAAGATGAGTTTTAAGGAAAAAAATGGCTACAGGGGGACTTTAAGATTATAATTTTTTTTATAATCTAATATTTTTCTAAACTTGACAAAACACCTATCTTTGAAAAACTCAAGGTTTCAATTATGGTGACTGTTTTATGAAAGAAGTGATATAGTTTTGTGATATCAACTTTACATTTGGACCACAACTACTAGGTTGGACACATGGCTTAGATTTTATAACAATTTGAGACTCTGTAAAACAGGTAATTTGAATAAAATAAAAATCTCTTGCTTTTCAGTAAACTTAAACTTCTTTATGTTCTTTATGTGTTATCGCTTCAGCAATAATCTGCTGAGTGTCTTTAAAAAAGAGATCAACCTTCCGTCGGTTCATTCATCAGTCCAACCCTGAGGGCCCTATTCGAACAATCTGAGCTCATGCTCTTTAGCACACGTCACAAGTGCACTCAGGGCGCGTCCGAATCCACTTTTGCTAGTTTAACGACGAGAAAAATGGTCGGCGCTCCCGGCGCATGGTCTAAAAGGGTCGTCCCTATTCTCTTAATGAGTAATGGGTAATGAGTAAACATGAAATAAACCAGTCAGAGTCTCTTCTCCGCTATTTACGTGAGGGAATTAGCAAGCGGAAAAGCTGACCGCTTCTCTGGAGCAAAAAGCTGTGTGTGTGTGTGTGTGTGTGTGTGTGAGGTTAAAGCACAAGCCGACCATCTACAGGACAAGCCGGATTCCACCATATGATCCAGCCTGGCGCTGCATTGCACCGAGTGTTTAGAGCCCCTAGAGGTCAGAGGTCACCTCTCTCTTCTTCTCCTGCAGGCGCCGCAGCTCCAAGAACCACAGCTCGTGCTGCTTCAGGTCTTCCTCGCTCTTCCCAGGCAAATAAAGCCCTGCTTCCCGCATGAAGGAGTGTTTCCCGCTGTGCTTGGTCCACACGCTGAGGAAGCTCCGGTGGTCCAGCTCGTCCCAGCCGCCCCGTGACCCAGTGCGCTGGAGGAACGAGTCCAGCGCCGCCAGCTCCACCGGGACACTCCTGCCGTCACAGGGGGACAGGGACCAACCACGTTATCTGGAGGACTGTCCTTAACTACACTTTTGGAGTATTATTTTTTCTGGAAACTTTGACAGACATATCGTACTTTTTACTCCACTACATTTCTGTCAGGGTCATTGAGTAGAAAGTAGTTATGTTAGTTAAAGTAGCTACTAGTCAGGGTATGATTTTTTCCCGTCTCTAAAACGTGATTGGATTGTTGCATGTGAGAGACAGCCTATCAGTAATCACTCTTACACCGTGTCCGAACTACACGCGGCGCGGCAATAAAAGCTTCTTCTTACGGTGGCCGAGAGGTGCAAAACAAATCACAATTACAAAAACAAAACAACAATTCAGAAAAAACGGAAAAGGTACGTATATTTTGAGAATGACGTGCTTATCACTGATTGGACGAGACACCTGTCAATCAAGAAATTTGTGATCAACTTTGTTAAATAGAACACATTAAACTTTACTTTGAAGAAGGACATTCATGTGCCGTGATTGTGGACATGCTGGCGACATACCACATAATATTTACTATATTAATAGTGTGATAGGGTTGGGAGCAGGCTTCACTCTATGTTTTTTTAGATTTTCAGAGTGCTGGCCTTATATAACACATATGAAACAAAGTAAAGAGGCCGCACTATGCATATAAAACGTTTATTTTGCACTATATTAATAGTATGTCATGAGTTTAGTATGCCTGAGCACATGGTTAGCATGAGTGTTTCGCGATTAGCGCGATAGCCCGCTATTCATTATAAATGGTCATTATGTCAATGTTATTTGAGTGTATTTTACAGGATTGGCTTTCTCATAACAAATTATTGCTCAACAAAACTAAAACATATCTCATGATTTTTGGTACCAGACAAAAACTCAAATCTGAAACCAATTCCTGTATAATAACTTGTTCTGACCGTACTCCTCTGCCTCAAGTTGAAAAATTTAAATATCTTGGTGTATGGCTAGATTCTGAGCTTTCTTTCAAAATTCATATTGGTCATATCTTACGTAAAGTCAATTATGGAATTAACGTTTTATATCGATCTCGTAATTGTTTCACTTATAGTGTGCGCAGGAAACTCGCTTCTCAACTTATACTTCCGATTTTTGACTATTGTGATGTTGTTTACCAAAACTCTGTAAAATCAGACCTTTCCCGTCTTAAAACCGCTTATAACAGACTGTGCAGATTTGTCCTTGGATGCCCTTTTCTTACCCATCATTGTACAATGTATTATGCCCTGAATTGGCCATCTTTAAATATAAGAAGACAAATGCACTGGCTTCAACTAATATTCAAATGTATTCATTTCAATTATCCGCTTTATTTAAAACAGTATTTTGTTCCTATTACTTCAAATTATCATTTGAGGCACTCTGTTCAGCTTTATTTTTCTGTCCCCCGAGCCAAGAAGACAGTTGGCAAAAGAGCTTTTATGTTCAAAGCCACTTTAGATTGGAATAATTTACCTTCCGATATTAGATCCATTACTTCATTTGGGATGTTTAAGCACACCTTGTCTTCTTACTTTGTGACTGACTGCTCTTGTAATGTACGATGCTGACACAATGTGAATTTTTTTATTTTTTATTTTTTTATTATTTAAATCAATTGTATTATTATTTTGTGATCCAAATACATATATGTATGTATGTGTATGTATGTGTATATATATGTATATGTGTGTATGTGTATGTATGTATGTGTGTGTATGTATGTATGTATGTATGTATATATGTATGTGTGTATATATGTGTGTATGTGTGTATATATATACTTTATATATTTAAATGTATTTCTGCCAATTTGATCTAATGGTTGTAAAGTTCGGTATATTTCGATTAATAGTATTGTTTTTTTGTTTTTTTTGTGTTTGTGTTTCTGTATGTATTTGTTTGTCCAATATGTATAATTGTACTTTTTTTTTTATTTTTATTATTGTTCTTTTGTGATGGTCGTGATGTATTTTAGGACCCCCTTGAAAACGAGATGATGCATCTCAAGGGGTTTATCCTAATAAATAAATTTGAAGTATGAGAGTACATGGTGTTGTTTCAGTCTTATTTTGTTTGTAAAAAGCATGAGATTAGAGTGTTACTAACAACTGTAAATGCCACACGTCATTCTGGGGCTAGCTAGAGCATGAGAACTGCACAGAGACAGTGTTAAATAGCTTGTTGATCATATTTGTCCTGCTAGTGTGATGGAATGTTTAAAGTCACTTATGTGTACAACGGTCATTACTGTAAAAAAGTGATATACATGTTGAGATTGTATGTTTTGAGCTTTTGTTATGCATATTCTCTTATGCTTCATTCTGAGTAAATACACCAACAAAGAAGCCATCACTGCAATGCTCTCTTTTATTTCATTTTTCGACATACCACGACATTAAAAGCTGCGTCGACCAGGACAGTTGTTCGGCTACCAGACAATGTGGTTAGTAGCGTTGCTTCTGCAGAAGTTGCGTGTTAAACGTGATGCCATGTGCGGCTGCTGCAAGAACTCGACCCACCAGGGACAGAACAAGGACACGTCGCAGATTCGCTAGCCGTACCTATCACTCCACGGGCCCGAACTGGCTTTGGCACGTTGATGGGTACGATTTGTTTTCTACCCTCGGTACTTCCAGTATCGCTTGATTCCGGTTCTGGCTTGATTGACAGGTGTCTCGTCCATTCAGCGATAAGTACGTCATTCTCAAAATATACCTACCTTTTCCGTTTTTTCTGAATTGTCGTTTTGTGTTTTCTGAATTGTTATTTTGATTTTAGACTTGCCATTGTGTTTATACTTTGTTGTTTTGTTTTTGTAATTGTGATTTGTTTTGCACCTCTCGCCCACCGTATCTTCTCCATGCTAAGCAGTGTTTGTCCTAGCCAGCCGCGACGGCGACACGCGACGATTCTATTTTAGAAGCGGTTTCTATTTTTCTGTTTCCAGAGTAACTCAGTAGCCTATGTATTTGAATAATGTTTAAATGGTGTAATATTTGTGGATGTGATTATGTAGCTGCTTATCAGGATCTGGTGCCGTGCACTCGCCGCGAGACTCCGCCCACACGCTGCTCTGATTGGCTGTGGGTTTTGATTGATTTTGAAGCATCTGGTAGTCGCGTCGCATCTAGTGTGGACAGACAAATTATTTGTCGCTGGAATCTTATCGCATGGCGTCTGGTTTGGACACGGTGTTAGGGTCACGTGTCGTGAAGTTCTGCGATTGCCCATCATCGTCTTTGAACACTAATCAACTGGTGGCGAAATAAACGAAGACAGATCCTCGGCGCAGTGCATCCATGCAAACTCTTTCAGTTTCGCTGCTTCTTAAAGCAGTTTTGCTGTTATTCAGTTATAGAGATATAGGGGGGTTTAAAGCAGGTTGGATTTTTACAGACCACTTGATTCAGTGAGCATGAATGGACACACACAGATGTGTACTTCTCCTGTGGGGGTGGAAGGAGTGTTAGACGATTATGTCTGTCTGTTTTAGTCAGTTCAGTTTAATTTCTATAGGTTTTATAACATTCTAAAAGCTCTTAATTCCACAGATCCTACAAACTGGCCAGTGTATTCACGGCTTCAGAGGCATGAGGTGCTGTAACAATGCAACAATAATAAAACAATGCATTTACTTTTACTTTTGATACTCAAGTACTTTTAAAAACAAGTACTTCTGTAATTTAACTTCAGTAAAAATCAGTCTTTACAACTTTTACTAGTAATGGAGTCATATTTGACGGGTAGTATCTGTACTGGAGTATGGGAGTTGTGTATCTTGTGCACCTGTGTGTGTCGGCACTCCTGCGGTCCGGGCCGGCGCCGGGAACACGGACCTCGGCTCTCACAGGCACACACCACGCCTCAATCTTCCTCTCCAACACACCGATCTCCTGCCAGACCATCCGCTCGTCCTTCAGCAGCTCCTCGAAACTACAGAGGAGTGTGTGTGAGAGAGAAACTACAGAGAAGTGTGTGTGAGAGCGAAACTACAGAGGAGTGTGTGTGAGAGAGTCTTGTACCTTTGATGCTGTGTGTCTTTGAACATGTTGATGGACGTCTCAATGTCTGTCATGGTGTCTCTCAGTCTCTCAACCACTGAAACTCAAACACGCATGTTCTAAACACATCAGCTCTGGCTAACCCTGGCTAACCCTAACCCCGGCTAACCTAACCCCGGCTAACCTAACCCCGGCTAACCCTAACCCCGGCTAAACCTAACCCTCGGCTCTGAGTCGAGTCATATTATTTACAGCGCTTTCACAGCACAGATCGAACAGCAGCTTTACTGAGATTACAGGAGAATAATGCAACAAAGTTTGTTTCTAGAAGAGAATAGCGTCTCAGTCCAGCTTAAGTAAGTTCAGAGATGCTTCCTTTTGGTTGTAAAAAAGTTATTAATTTAGTTTATATATACAGCCGCTCTGGAGTAAACCGTGATGTCATCGTCCAGCTCAGTTCAGTCCTCATATAATGGTGTCAGTGCAGGAGATCAATAATATTGTTGAATATTAAATTAAATGTCCCCAATTTAATCTGATGGTCAGTCTTACCATCTGGAGTCGGTTTGGTGTCCATGAGCTGCTGCTGGAATCTGAAGACGCCGTTCTTGAGTTTCTGCAGCTGCTGTTGGACTTTCATGACTGATGGACAAACACTGATATTAATATTCCATCCTGAGACTGAACAGATCAACACACATCACTACAGAAGCCCATTTCTGCCACATAAGAAAAAAGAACCAAGCGTTAGAAAACAAGTATGTCGAGTCACATGACATCCAGCCCCTCCTCTCTAGACGTGTAATGGGTGGAGGGATGAGTTGTGGGTGTGGTTGGATATTCTAGCTCCACCCATTAGGCCCTAATTACAGAGATAGTCCTCACTGCAGAACTTGACATCCAGGGGGAGGAGTTGGATCTAGATCCAACTCCTCCCACCTTACATATACCTAAACCTACCAATCTCCACCCCTTAGATCTGGATCCAACTCCGCCTCCTGGATCTCGTGTACTGCAATGAGGTGCTACCGTAATTACATGCGCTGGATGTCTAGAGGAGGAGCGAGACAGAAGCTCCACCCATTTGTTCTGCAATGAGCTGCCTCTCTTGGTAAATCATAATTATTCTATATTTTGAGATAAAAGTTGAAATTATGACATACTAAGTCATGATTATGAGATAAAAAAGTCGAAATTATGACAACTTTTGTCATCATTTCAACCCCAGACAACAACATGTCGGCCCAGATCCGGCCCACATCTGGTACACATGGATTCCACAGGCCGGATCTGGGCCAACACTATGTTGCTGTCTGGGACATTAAATCTCATAATTATGCTTGCTTAGTTTGTCATAATTTCGACTTTTTAGGTCATTATTATCCTAAACAATATCAACTTTTCATTTCATAAATATAAATTAGTACTTCATGTCCTTTACAAAAGCATGTATTTGTTTATTGTGGCAGAAATGGCCAAACTGTACATAAACCCGTCAGTGAGGCGGGAAGCAGCAGGTCACGTGTGTGTGTGTGTGTTTACTGTCGGCGCGCAGGCGCAGATGCAGCTGATCGTTGAGCTCGTGGAACTCGCTGAAAGTCTCTCTGAGATCCTGTCGTCTGATCGCTTCGCGCTCCTCTTTACTCAGCCTGTGTGTATGAAGACAGTAATAAACCATAAAGACACGAGAGTCTCTCTGTTAACAGAATAAACATGAATTAACTCACAATCTTCTGAGACTTTCCGCTTCCCGTAGAAAATCCGAGGCAGACATTCGGCCAACTTAAAAGCGCGCGCGATCGAAGCGAGAGAAGATCAATGTTAACAGCCGAATGCAATAATAATTAAGCTCAAACACCTCATATAATCATAATCATGTAGAGATATCGCGCTAAAATCATGTCAGTAAGCAGGGAATGATCCGTAGCGGCTTTGTCTGAACTGTTGCCATGGCAACGACTCATTTACAACGTCTGCCCAAACTGCCTTAAAGGGACAGTTCACCCTTACATGAAAACTTGTCATCATTTACTCGCCCTCATGTTGGTCTTCTGTTGAACAAAAAATAATATTTTGAAGAATGTTGGTGACCAAACATCTGATGGCAGCCATTGACTTCAAGTCAAGTCTTTATTTATTTATTTATCAAGCCTTTATTTATTTAGCGCTTTTTACAATGCAGATTGTTTCAAAGCAGCTTTACAGAGATAACAGAAATACGGCCCGGATCCGGCTGACTACATCATGCGTTGTGGTAGTGTCTAGGAGCAGGTCCACCATCTGATCTGGGTACGGCCCGGATCCGGCTGACTACATCATGCGTTGTGGTCGTGTCTAGGCGCAGGTCCTCCATCTGATCTGGGTACGGCCCGGATCCGGCTGACTACATCATGCGTTGTGGTCGTGTCTAGGCGCAGGTCCTCCATCTGATCTGGATACGGCTCGGATCCGGCTGACTACATCATGCGTTGTGGTCGTGTCTAGGCGCAGGTCCTCCATCTGATCTGGGTACGGCCCGGATCCGGCTGACTACATCATGCGTTGTGGTAGTGTCTAGGAGCAGGTCCTCCATCTGATCTGGATACGGCCCGGATCCGGCTGACTACATCATGTGTTGTGGTCGTGTCTAGGCGCAGGTCCTCCATCTGATCTGGGTACGGCCCGGATCCGGCTGACTACATCATGCGTTGTGGTAGTGTCTAGGAGCAGGTCCACCATCTGATCTGGATACGGCCCGGATCCGGCTGACTACATCATGCGTTGTGGTCGTGTCTAGGCGCAGGTCCTCCATCTGATCTGGATACGGCCCGGATCCGGCTGACTTCATCATGTGTTGTGGTCGTGTCTAGGCGCAGGTCCTCCATCTGATCTGGGTACGGCCCGGATCCGGCTGACTACATCATGCGTTGTGGTAGTGTCTAGGAGCAGGTCCACCATCTGATCTGGATACGGCCCGGATCCGGCTGACTACATCATGTGTTGTGGTCGTGTCTAGGCGCAGGTCCTCCATCTGATCTGGATACGGCTCGGATCCGGCTGACTACATCATGCGTTGTGGTCGTGTCTAGGCGCAGGTCCTCCATCTGATCTGGATACGGCCCGGATCCGGCTGACTACATCATGCGTTGTGGTCGTGTCTAGGCGCAGGTCCTCCATCTGATCTGGGTACGGCCCGGATCCGGCTGACTTCATCATGTGTTGTGGTCGTGTCTAGGCGCAGGTCCTCCATCTGATCTGGATACGGCCCGGATCCGGCTGACTGCATCATGTGTTGTGGTCGTGTCTAGGCGCAGGTCCTCCATCTGATCTGGATACGGCTCGGATCCGGCTGACTACATCATGCGTTGTGGTCGTGTCTAGGCGCAGGTCCTCCATCTGATCTGGATACGGCCCGGATCCGGCTGACTACATCATGCGTTGTGGTCGTGTCTAGGCGCAGGTCCTCCATCTGATCTGGGTACGGCCCGGATCCGGCTGACTTCATCATGTGTTGTGGTCGTGTCTAGGCGCAGGTCCTCCATCTGATCTGGATACGGCCCGGATCCGGCTGACTGCATCATGTGTTGTGGTCGTGTCTAGGCGCAGATCCTCCATCTGATCTGGATACGGCCCGGATCCGGCTGACTACATCATGTGTTGTGGTCGTGTCTAGGCACAGGTCCTCCATCTGATCTGGATACGGCCCGGATCCGGCTGACTACATCATGCGTTGTGGTAGTGTCTAGGCGCAGGTCCTCCATCTGATCTGGATACGGCCTGGATCCGGCTGACTACATCATGTGTTGTGGTCGTGTCTAGGCGCAGGTCCTCCATCTGATCTGGATACGGCCCGGATCCGGCTGACTACATTATGCGTTGTGGTAGTGTCTAGGCGCAGGTCCTCCATCTGATCTGGATACGGCCCGGATCCGGCTGACTACATCATGCGTTGTGGTCGTGTCTAGGCGCAGGTCCTCCATCTGATCTGGGTACGGCCCGGATCCGGCTGACTTCATCATGTGTTGTGGTCGTGTCTAGGCGCAGGTCCTCCATCTGATCTGGATACGGCCCGGATCCGGCTGACTGCATCATGTGTTGTGGTCGTGTCTAGGCGCAGGTCCTCCATCTGATCTGGATACGGCTCGGATCCGGCTGACTACATCATGCGTTGTGGTCGTGTCTAGGCGCAGGTCCTCCATCTGATCTGGATACGGCCCGGATCCGGCTGACTACATCATGCGTTGTGGTCGTGTCTAGGCGCAGGTCCTCCATCTGATCTGGGTACGGCCCGGATCCGGCTGACTTCATCATGTGTTGTGGTCGTGTCTAGGCGCAGGTCCTCCATCTGATCTGGATACGGCCCGGATCCGGCTGACTGCATCATGTGTTGTGGTCGTGTCTAGGCGCAGATCCTCCATCTGATCTGGATACGGCCCGGATCCGGCTGACTACATCATGTGTTGTGGTCGTGTCTAGGCACAGGTCCTCCATCTGATCTGGATACGGCCCGGATCCGGCTGACTACATCATGCGTTGTGGTAGTGTCTAGGCGCAGGTCCTCCATCTGATCTGGATACGGCCTGGATCCGGCTGACTACATCATGTGTTGTGGTCGTGTCTAGGCGCAGGTCCTCCATCTGATCTGGATACGGCCCGGATCCGGCTGACTACATCATGCGTTGTGGTCGTGTCTAGGCGCAGATCCACCATCTGATCTGGATACGGCCCGGATCCGGCTGACTACATCATGCGTTGTGGTCGTGTCTAGGCGCAGGTCCTCCATCTGATCTGGGTACGGCCCGGATCCGGCTGACTTCATCATGTGTTGTGGTCGTGTCTAGGCGCAGGTCCTCCATCTGATCTGGATACGGCCCGGATCCGGCTGACTGCATCATGTGTTGTGGTCGTGTCTAGGCGCAGATCCTCCATCTGATCTGGATACGGCCCGGATCCGGCTGACTACATCATGTGTTGTGGTCGTGTCTAGGCACAGGTCCTCCATCTGATCTGGATACGGCCCGGATCCGGCTGACTGCATCATGTGTTGTGGTCGTGTCTAGGCGCAGATCCTCCATCTGATCTGGATACGGCCCGGATCCGGCTGACTACATCATGTGTTGTGGTCGTGTCTAGGCACAGATCCTCCATCTGATCTGGATACGGCCCGGATCCGGCTGACTACATCATGTGTTGTGGTCGTGTCTAGGCACAGGTCCTCCATCTGATCTGGATACGGCCCGGATCCGGCTGACTACATCATGCGTTGTGGTAGTGTCTAGGCGCAGGTCCTCCATCTGATCTGGATACGGCCCGGATCCGGCTGACTACATCATGTGTTGTGGTCGTGTCTAGGCACAGGTCCTCCATCTGATCTGGATACGGCCCGGATCCGGCTGACTACATCATGCGTTGTGGTAGTGTCTAGGCGCAGGTCCTCCATCTGATCTGGATACGGCTCGGATCCGGCTGACTGCATCATGCGTTGTGGTCGTGTCTAGGCGCAGGTCCTCCATCTGATCTGGATACGGCCTGGATCCGGCTGACTACATCATGTGTTGTGGTCGTGTCTAGGCGCAGGTCCTCCATCTGATCTGGATACGGCCCGGATCCGGCTGACTACATCATGCGTTGTGGTCGTGTCTAGGCGCAGATCCACCATCTGATCTGGGTACGGCCCGGATCCGGCTGACTTCATCATGCGTTGTGGTCGTGTCAAGGTCACAGAGATGATCTAACAAGTGTTGTGGCATTAAATGCAGAATAGAAACACTCATGAGCAAGATATTGGGATGTGATTGATGAAGACAGGTTAATTATCTTAGGAGCTTTAATAGATTGAGCCTCGAGGACTCGTTTACAGTCTCACTTTCCAACTTTTAGCCTCAGAAAGAGAGAAAAAGAATAATACTGCATGAAATTTCTTTCTTTTTAACAGTGGAGCTGAAGAAATGAACAAACACTTTAACTCACAGTGTCTTGAAGATTAACAACATAAACATTCTTTGGGCTGTTATCAGCTAATTACTTGAAAGCTATCTTTATCACTAAATAATTGGTCATCTGTGCCTGTTTCAAAGGGTTTTCAGGAAGTTCATTGTGTGAAAATATACAATAAATAACGCAGATATTTATTTATAACATTTGACTGAGTAAAGATTTAGTTTAACCAATAGCGGGTCTTGTCATGTTTCAGGCCCATTTGTTAAAACGTCAACTGTGGAAACATCAGTGTCACTTGGACCAACCTGAAAGCTTGATTGCAGATTTGGAAGTTTCCAGAAGCACAAACGCTGAATCTAGAAGTTCTTCACGCTGATCTGAGTTCAGATGTATGAACAGAATCAGCTTTAAACAGGAACAAGTGAAGAACAATCACTGCACAATATGATGACACGCCAAGAGCAAAACATTTGTGACAAACTTCCTCAACTGCTAATTTGGTTTATATCAGAGTCAGATCTCTTTCAGAGTGTGTGATGTTCTTCTGCTGACACACACACTGTCTGCCCACACCACACGGATCCCAGCACACGCTTCAGCCGGAAGAGGCTCGTCTGCACCTGTGGAAACTGATGTAGGCCTTTATGTAGGACAGATTCTGAGCGGGACATTATTTAAGGTTATTTAAAGACATGACAAAAGTAGGCTAAGTGTCACGTGTCGACTCCCGAAAGAAAAACACAGAAAGTCAAGCGGTATGATCCTCAAGATTAATAAAAGACTGTAATATTGAAGATGATAGTCCATAAATTCAGCATTAGAGGTGGCATTAAAACCCTTTCATGTGTAAAACATTAAATATGCCTGTCCTGCTCAAAGTTCACTGTATAAATACCAGTTGATGTTTGTGATTCCAAGCTTTATGTCCCTCCGACCTGAAGCATCTGATATGGCCATTTTACTGACCCGTGGATCCCGAGAAATCAGGGTTTGGAAGAGTACACGATGATGGTAATTTCCTATCATCACTGTAAAGCTGCTTTGAGGCACACTGTACTGTTAAAGGCGCTGTATAAATGAAGGTGACATGGAGAGTACTGTTTTAGAGCAGACTAAAGACTGTCTGGTTGCTTATAAACCAAAAACACAAACGTGCAGAAAAACACTGACTGGTGGTCTGAACACATCTGACTGGTTCTGGGATCTGGGATATAACTGGGATCAGTCTGTATGTCAGGGTTAGTGTTAGCAAGCCTTGCATCATGATTAAACACTAGACTGTAAAAGGCTTTGCAACAAACATAAATAAAGAGAGAGACATTTCCAAGGTAAATGATTATAAAACAAGAAAATTAACAAAGGGTCGAAGGCTTTCATCCATCAGTTGTTGATTGGCTTGTGAAAAGTGAGTCCATCACAGGAGGACATTATGATTAAAGATTACACATATATGAAAATAAATGCACAGATGAACCATGTACAAGAACACCAAAAACTAAGAAAATAGTTTCATTCTGACTTTAAGGATATTTCAATGGAGAAAGAGTTCAGACGGTCCAACGAGGAAATGAAGGAATGAAACGCGGATCACACGGAGTCATTGCTCCGGCCAATCATTCTTGAGAGAGAACAAGGAAAACAAGCAAATAAAACTCCTCCCATCGCTCCATTTTCTAGACATACACCCAAAAAACATTGGCTCACACACTGACAAAATATAAAAGCATTTAAATGAGTAAAGCACTAGTTTCAGCTCATCGGCTGTGATGTTACGGCCCTTCAGCACGTATTTCTGTCGGCAGAAGATTAAATCATCATAATATCAAATGATTCAAAGTCGTTGTAAAACGGCACTTATAAATGTGGAGTGAGCGTTGAGAAAAGCACTGATGTTTGTCACACGACGGAAGTAGTCAGGAGGGAAAAACAGGGACCAAAACTCGAGTGCAACAGAGGTTTATTATCAATTATGCTCTAAGGACATCAACAAGCTTTATGCTATTGTAATATGAATATCAAATTTCACTGCAATAAAGTGCAAGTCCTTTTGACTGTACATTTGTTTCATTTACTAGTGTATTGTGCCTGTAAAAGAATCAGAAGCCCTTGAGTTCAAACTGCACAAATGTAAAGTTGAACTTAAACTACACAGAGCTGAAGATTCATCATCATCATCACCACAAAATAAACTCGACTTCAAGCTAACGTCGGTATAATATTTCTATGTCTGTAAACCGTTAAACTTCAGCTCATGCGGTGCAATAACTATAGGGCCAATGGTTTGGTTTTTACAGCTCGTCCGGGTTCAAAGATCAAAGATTCAAAAGAGACACATTTCCTCGGTCCTGACGGCTAAACAGGCGATTTAACCAGTTCATGATCGAGATTAGGAGACGGTGAAGAAATAGATTAATGTATAGTAACAAAAACAGGCATTGACATGAACACGTGGCACAATCCAGTAACACAGAACAGTCCCGATATACAGCCTGTGCATAGGAAGAATAAAAGCACTTATGGTATCTGCAAACATTAAGCACACATCATCATTGTAATGCTCGTTTATGCTGGAGGGGAGCGATGACAGCATTCCAGTCCACTGGAGAAACGGAACCAGCGCAGGGAACCGGCGGGTCGAGGACGGGTCTGGCGGGTCCTACCGTCTTTGCATAGAGATAGAAAGAGAAAGCAAACCTGTCGACAAGCGGCAAGAAACACAGAACAAATTCAACAGGAATCCGAGCAAAGATGGTAGGACTCTGTTGGAAGCGTTGCATGCCAATCAGCCAGAGCCCAGCCGAAGCCCAGCCGAAACCCAGCCAAGACCCAGCCGAAGCCCAGCCGGAGCCCAGCCGGAGCCCAGCCGAGACCCAGCCGAAGCCCAGCCGGAGCCCAGCCGGAGCCCAGCCGAAGCCCAGCCGAGACCCAGCCGAAGCCCAGCCGAGACCCAGCCGGAGCCCAGCCGGAGCCCAGCCGAAATCCAGCCGAAACCCAGCCGAAACCCAGCCGAAGCCCAGCCGAGACCCAGCCGAAGCACAGCCGAAGTCCAGCTGAGACACAGCCGAAGCCCAGGCGAAGCCCAGCCGAGACACAGCCGAAGCCCAGCCGAAACCCAGCCGAAGCCCAGCCGAAGCCCAGCCGAGACCCAGCCGAAGTCCAGCCGAGACACAGCCGAAGCCCAGCCGAAGCCCAGCCGAAGCCCAGCCGAAGCCCAGCCGAGACACAGCAGAAGCCCAGCCGAGACCCAGCCGGAGCCGAGTCACTATCTGTGTAGCAGCACGAAGGCCTCGAGCCGCTCGGGGATGTTTCCGCGGTACGCCAGGCCGTGTTTGACGATGGCGCGCGCGGCCAGACACTGCAGGGTGGTGTGGTTGATGGGCTGGATCAGGTTCTTGGCCATCTCCTTCTCGTCCAGCAGATCGCAGGCCGTCTGCTTGAAGGAGTTGGTGCTGTCGAAGTGCGTGCCGCAGGAGATCAGCAGGTTCATGATGTCGGGGTGGTTGTTGGACGCCGCCACGTGGAGCGGGCTGTTGTCGTCCTGATCCCGAGAGTTCACGTCCGCGCCACACTCCAGCAGGATCGACGTCACCTGGGAGGAGGGAGGGCACTTTCAAAAATACTGTATTCGAATATATGGGCTCATAAAAATAGAATATTCAAATATGCCTTTATTTAAAGGGGTGGTTGATTATGATTTCACTTTTTTTCACTTAAATTAGTGTGTAATGTTGCTGTTTGAGCATAAACAACATCTGCAAAGTTACAACGATCAAAGTTCAAAGCAAAGGAAGATATTTGCTTTTAAAGAAATTGTTTTTTTAAGGACAACAACAAACGGCTGGTAGAGACTACACGAGATTCCTCCCGGGTTAGTGACATCACTAACCCTAAAATTTACATAAACCCCGCCCCTGGGAACACACAGTTCATATTGAGAAGAGGAAGAGTTGTTGTAGTCGAGCAGATTTGTGAGGTCAAGCTCAAGCTGTCGCTTCCGTCTTTTCACATGCAATACAGTACGCAACACAAATGCAATAGCATTTCACTCTTTAGGCATCTTACAACAGTTCCCAAACAAGCGATTTATAGATTATCATGACAGAATATGCTAATCAAAGACATGACGATAGTTAACTCCACATCAGCAACATAAATTCATCAACTAACCATTCAGAAAAGTCCTGTTGCATTCTACAAGTCTTTCTATCATTGTCTGACTCCGGTTTGAGTTCTAGAAGCTCCGCCCTCTGTGCTGGAAGCAGCAGCTCATTTGCATTTAAAGGGACACACGCGAAACGACGCGTTTTTACTGACCCTCAAAAAGGGACACTTTTAACATGCTATAAAAAAATAATCTGTGGGGTATTTTGAGCTAATATTTCCTAGACACCAGAGACTTATTTTACATCTTGTGAAAAGGGGCATTATACCACCCCTTTAAATGGCGTTTAACGAGAAAGACGTTATTTTTTATTCATCAAGTTTACAATTAGGCAATTTACAAAACAAGCTTATTATATCTTCAGGTTTTCTTTTAGCTGTAAACATTAAACAATATTGTGTAAACAAAAAATATAAAGAACAAAAGTATCATAACTGCGAGTTTTAGCACTTGGGATTCATCAGGGATTCACTGCATTTACAGCAAAGCAACGGAGGAAAATTCTAACAGTATTTTTATTTCTTGAATAATAATCACAGAAGTATTATTCATGTACAGCCCTACCTGGAAGGAGGGGAACTTGCAGACGGGGTATCGGCCCACACAGGTGGTGTTCCGGTCCACGGCCAGGTGAAGCGGGCTGAACCCGTTCTTCCCACACGCCTGCAGCTTCAGGAACTTGTAGATGGTCTCCTTCTTGAAGTGGTCCTGCTCCACGGCACACGGCACCTTCTCCAGCAGGCAGATGAGGTGCAGGATGATGGACAGAACCTTGCCGAGCTGGGCCGGGTCCGGGCCGGGCCTCTTCACGGCTCGCTCGATCTCCAGCACGCTCTTGCTGAGGATCTCCATGAGCTCGTCGAAGGACACGGAGGTTCCCAGAAGGCCCTTGGCCCGGTCCTGCAGCATGAAGGAGAAGAGTTCTGCGAAGGAGAGGAGACTGCTGGCCGTCATCGGGCTCAGCGGGTCCAGGTTGTTCTGCTGCATGTCTAACGCGTACTTCCACAGCTTGATGCATCTCTCGAAGTTCCCCGAGTCTGCGTACACGGCTCCCCGGTAGCGTATGTAGTAGGAGGTGTCGGGGTGCGCCGGGCCGAGGATGCGCTCTCGGATCAGCAGCGCCTGCATGCGCATGTCATCCGGGTCCGCGATCAGCGCCTCCAGCTCCTCTAAACTGTTCACTTCTCTGGTGTAATCGTACGCCGGCACCGGCTTGGACTCGTCCTTCGAGAGCACGTGGGTCGAGTCGCTGTGCCGCGAGTCCATGGCCCTCTTCCAGTACTTCAGCGCTCCCAGCAGATCCCGCTTCTTGTCCACGAACGTGGCGCCCAGCAGCTCCAGGGCGTTGATGCGCTCGGCCCGGCCCGTGTGCGGGTGCGTGGTGAGGAAGTCCACGATGTTGGTGTGGCCCGTCACGCTGGCGGACAGCAGCGGAGTCATGCCGTACCCGTCCTTCTCCATGCTGGCGCCGTACTTCAGGAGCATCTTCATGATCTCCAGGCTCCCGGACTCGGCGCAGTCGTGGAGAGCCGTGTTCCCTGCGTCAGAGACACACTGATGAACACCACAGCAAACACAGCACACACCAGAGACACACTGCAAACAATGCTTTTCTTACTTTGTGTTTTTGTCTTGTTTCCACTCCAAATATCTATAATATTCTCGAAGGGCTCGTCGGGTGCCCGTTGGTGTGATTCTTTAGGGTCTTAGTGTAAAGTTCGCAACATACTTTGGTTAAAACTCCTCAATGGGTGTGTAAAACAACACGCTTATTACCTCGTCAAAAACAGTTTCGACCCGTCTCTTTCAATGATAATGAGCAACTGCATCTTGATTTAAGATTTTTTTTTTTTTTAGATATTTGGACTGGAAACAAGACAAAAACACTAAGTAAGAAAAGCATTTTTTGCAGTGAAGATTTAAATGTGCAGCACAATCAGAACCAAACGGACTCGCTTGCAATCTGGAACATCGGGATGACCTGATCACTATGAGTTCACAATGAGTCTAATTGATGAAGTCCAAAATATTGGCAATGCTGGGAATTTATGTATGCCATTCATTTCCATGAAACGGCCTGTCTGATATCTGGGAGAAACGTTGCTGCTTCGTTCATGTTTTACCAGTTGTTCAAAGAGAATAAACATTTGTATGAATTCATTTGTGTTCGCATTCTTAACAGTCTAATTGTGATTATTTGATCTAAACCGCAACAATTGTGCAGTTTACATTTTTAATCAAAGCATTTGAAAAGGCAGCGGCTATTTTGCAGTGTAAATAGCAAGTAAAAGTCTTATTTTTGCCCCAGTTATATGATATTTATACTGTGTAAATTGTGGCAGATTCTATGTGCACCTAAGTGTATTGTAGAATATTATAAAACAATATGTAACATCATATTCAGTGTATATTATTATATTTGTTAAAATCATAAATGTCTGCTGCCTTTTTAGGATTAAATTACATTACTTGTCCCTGTCCCTTAATCCCTAACCCTGCCCGTTAAACAGTGTCTTCCCACTATTAAATCACATTTAGGCACTTTATTTCCACTTTTCTGAATTTCTCTCGGCTCTCCGTGCTGATAAACGAAAGGAAAAAGAACGAGTTCAGAGAAAGGCGGGTCTCAGGCCACTGGTCTCGCTCTCGGCCTCCGCTGGTCCTGTTATCGGACAGGTTTCTCTGGTGAGTTCGGCTGGTTTGGAGAAAACCTGGTTTAAAGAACGCTAATATACCAAAGGTCTTCCTTTCAGACTGCATTAAATAATTCATTTTCACAGCATTAAAGTAAATCTGGTGGTGCCAATTTTTTATCATCATCATCATCATTATTATATACGATTACCAGAAAACAAATAACGTATCAGGCTGACATGAACAAAACAGAAGTAAATCTTTAAATCGCAGTCATTTGTATGACAATTAATCATCAGCACAGAGGTTTGCATAGTAGGGGTGTCACAATATATCTCAATTAAAAAATGCATCAATATGTATCGTGGATAGTAGAATTACTGTCTGAGAAAAAAATTCAAGTTCTCAGAGTTTTAGTGTCAGTTCTACATTAAACTACTGTATAATGTTGAATATAATGTATAATAATGTAACGGGGATATTTGTGGCTCCTGATTCTGTAATGCCAAATGTCTGATGTTACCAGTAAAAGTGTCCTACATTATTTTAAATAAATCTAGTCAGTGAAAGAGTGTAAGCATATTCGTCTACAATAATTCAGTATTTTCAGCTTCAGGATCATGAATATTGTTATTCTGGAGTCTCTATTGTCCTGTGCTTTGGGTTTCAGCATCAAGTCCAAGAATATTCATTTACACCCACAATGTAATATTAAATTTAGCATTTTAAATCAACTACATTTTTTGTTAACCCATTATCATGTTCAGTTTAACGTGAGACTCGAGGTCGGGGACCGGATCGGTTCTGTGGGGACTGGAGTCAGTCCTAGAGCCTCCCAACAGATCTTTGGGGTGCGACTGGATCGATTCTTTTCCCAGAGCTCCTCCTGTCCGGTTTAGGGGGAAATCTGATCTATTGATTGTATTGTCTTGGAGTATCGCACAAGTTAAATGCGCGCGTCCGCACGGGCATTCATAATGGTGCGGAGCAGCGCTGTTTTGTTGTGTTTTTCACTAAGAATAATTGGCTAATGAACCGTTCCAGCAATCCGCCCCGAACTGGCGCTAATTTGAGCGGAGCGAGCAGAATAGAGCAAACGTTTTCCATAGGAATGAGCTGTAAACGCTGGCTCTGTTCTGCTCGCTCCCGCGGACACGTGTGCATTTTAGTTTCGCTTTCAAATTATCGCCAATTCGGGCGCAGACTGCTTAATTGGTGAGTTCATTAGCCAATTATTCTTGATGAAAAACACGATGACAAATTCGTTTAAATAGGCGCTTTTATATTTCCGCCATCATCTTGTCAGTCAGCTCCTCGCTCTCGTGATTACTCTCGTGATTACTGAGATCTGACTCCTGTCGCTGATCTGTGCTGCGACTCTTTCGGCTCACGATTTATCAACCCTAACCCTAACGTTCAGTTTAATATTGTCTGTTCTCCAAGTGCACTGAATAATCACATCGACGGTGCCGCGGTGGGCAAGCGATGTAACCGGTGTTGCTTCTGAACACCGTCAACACCACACGAGGGTATCGTTACACCCCATAGCGTAGTACATGTTAGCATCTGGTACCTTTGACGCTCTTGCGGTTGACGTCGGCTCCCCTCTCCAGCAGGAACTGCGCGATCTCCCGATGGCCTTTATAGCAGGAGATCATCAGGCATGTGTGTCCGTGTCTGTTGGCCACCTCCAGATCCGCCCTGTGCTCCACCAGGTAGCGCACGATGTCCAGGTGCCCGTCGAAGCAGGCGGCGCGCAGCGGGGTGGAGTTGGTGAGCGTGGTGTTGTTGACGGAGGCTCCGTGACCCAGTAAAGACTGCACCACCTTCAGGTGTCCGGCGGCCGAGGCGGCCCACAGCGGAGGCGCTCCCTCGATGATCTCGCCGTCGAAGTTCACGGAGCCGCCGAGCTCCACCGGCGCGCAGCAGCGCTCCATCAGGAACTCCACCAGCTCCAGGTGGCCGTAGCGGCTCGCCATCAGCAGCGGCGTGGCTCCGCTCGTCTTCTCCGCCATGAGCGTCAGCACCTCGTGATCGCTCTTGTTCTCCAGGAGCTTCTGGAGGAGGCGCAGTTTGCCGTCTCGGGCCGCGTTGAAAACAGCCGTTTTTAGATCCATGGCACAGAGTGGCTCTCAGTCCTGCAGACAAAACCACACACACGTTAGTAGTGTTGTCAGAGTCACACACACGTTAGTAGTGTTGTCAGTCACACACACGTTAATAGTGTTGTCAAAACCACACACACGTTAGTAGTGTTGTCAGAACCACACACGTTAGTAGTGTTGTCAGAACCACACACACGTTAGTAGTGTTGTCAGGGTCACACACACGTTAGTAGTGTTGTCAGAGTCACACACACGTTAGTAGTGCTGTCAGAACCACACACACGTTAGTAGTGTTGTCAGAATCACACACACGTTAGTAGTGTTGTAAGGGTCACACACACGTTAGTAGTGTTGTCAGGATCACACACACGTTAGTAGTGTTGTCAGGATCACACACACGTTAGTAGTGCTGTCAGAACCACACACACGTTAGTAGTGTTGTCAGAGTCACACACACGTTAGTAGTGTTGTCAGAGTCACACACACGTTAGTAGTGTTGTCAGAGTCACACACACGTTAGTAGTGTTGTCAGAGTCACACACACGTTAGTAGTGTTGTCAGGATCACACACACGTTAGTAGTGCTGTCAGGGTCACACACACGTTAGTAGTGTTGTCAGGGTCACACACACGTTAGTAGTGTTGTCAGGATCACACACACGTTAGTAGTGTTGTCAGGATCACACACACGTTAGTAGTGTTGTCAGGATCACACACACGTTAGTAGTGTTGTCAGAGTCACACACACGTTAGTAGTGTTGTCAGGGTCACACACACGTTAGTAGTGTTGTCAGGATCACACACACGTTAGTAGTGTTGTCAGGATCACACACACGTTAGTAGTGTTGTCAGGGTCACACACACGTTAGTAGTGTTGTCAGGATCACACACACGTTAGTAGTGTTGTCAGGGTCACACACACGTTAGTAGTGTTGTCAGAGTCACACACACGTTAGTAGTGTTGTCAGGGTCACACACACGTTAGTAGTGTTGTCAGGATCACACACACGTTAGTAGTGTTGTCAGGGTCACACACACGTTAGTAGTGTTGTCAGGGTCACACACACGTTAGTAGTGTTGTCAGGGTCACACACACGTTAGTAGTGTTGTCAGGATCACACACACGTTAGTAGTGTTGTCAGGATCACACACACGTTAGTAGTGTTGTCAGGATCACACACACGTTAGTAGTGTTGTCAGAGTCACACACACGTTAGTAGTGTTGTCAGGGTCACACACACGTTAGTAGTGTTGTCAGAGTCACACACACGTTAGTAGTGTTGTCAGAGTCACACACACGTTAGTAGTGTTGTCAGGGTCACACACACGTTAGTAGTGTTGTCAGGGTCACACACACGTTAGTAGTGTTGTCAGAGTCACACACACGTTAGTAGTGTTGTCAGGATCACACACACGTTAGTAGTGTTGTCAGGATCACACACACGTTAGTAGTGTTGTCAGGATCACACACACGTTAGTAGTGTTGTCAGAGTCACACACACGTTAGTAGTGTTGTCAGGATCACACACACGTTAGTAGTGTTGTCAGGGTCACACACACGTTAGTAGTGTTGTCAGGATCACACACACGTTAGTAGTGTTGTCAGAGTCACACACACGTTAGTAGTGCTGTCAGGATCACACACACGTTAGTAGTGTTGTCAGGATCACACACACGTTAGTAGTGTTGTCAGGGTCACACACACGTTAGTAGTGTTGTCAGGATCACACACACGTTAGTAGTGTTGTCAGGGTCACACACACGTTAGTAGTGTTGTCAGGATCACACACACGTTAGTAGTGTTGTCAGGATCACACACACGTTAGTAGTGTTGTCAGGGTCACACACACGTTAGTAGTGTTGTCAGGATCACACACACGTTAGTAGTGTTGTCAGGGTCACACACACGTT
The DNA here is from genome assembly GCF_949319135.1 of Squalius cephalus. NCBI lineage: Eukaryota > Metazoa > Chordata > Actinopteri > Cypriniformes > Leuciscidae > Squalius > Squalius cephalus. The sequence continues at coordinate 156,732 of NC_137137.1, forward strand.
AGTAGTGTTGTCAGGATCACACACACGTTAGTAGTGTTGTCAGGATCACACACACGTTAGTAGTGTTGTCAGGGTCACACACACGTTAGTAGTGTTGTCAGAGTCACACACACGTTAGTAGTGTTGTCAGGGTCACACACACGTTAGTAGTGTTGTCAGAGTCACACACACGTTAGTAGTGTTGTCAGGGTCACACACACGTTAGTAGTGTTGTCAGGATCACACACACGTTAGTAGTGTTGTCAGAGTCACACACACGTTAGTAGTGTTGTCAGGATCACACACACGTTAGTAGTGTTGTCAGAGTCACACACACGTTAGTAGTGTTGTCAGGATCACACACACGTTAGTAGTGTTGTCAGGATCACACACACGTTAGTAGTGTTGTCAGAGTCACACACACGTTAGTAGTGTTGTCAGAGTCACACACACGTTAGTAGTGTTGTCAGGGTCACACACACGTTAGTAGTGTTGTCAGAGTCACACACACGTTAGTAGTGCTGTCAGAGTCACACACACGTTAGTAGTGTTGTCAGGATCACACACACGTTAGTAGTGTTGTCAGAGTCACACACACGTTAGTAGTGTTGTCAGAGTCACACACACGTTAGTAGTGTTGTCAGAGTCACACACACGTTAGTAGTGCTGTCAGAGTCACACACACGTTAGTAGTGTTGTCAGGATCACACACACGTTAGTAGTGTTGTCAGAGTCACACACACGTTAGTAGTGCTGTCAGAGTCACACACACGTTAGTAGTGTTGTCAGGATCACACACACGTTAGTAGTGCTGTCAGAGTCACACACACGTTAGTAGTGCTGTCAGAGTCACACACACGTTAGTAGTGTTGTCAGGATCACACACACGTTAGTAGTGTTGTCAGGATCACACACACGTTAGTAGTGTTGTCAGAGTCACACACACGTTAGTAGTGCTGTCAGAACCACACACACGTTAGTAGTGTTGTCAGGATCACACACACGTTAGTAGTGTTGTCAGGGTCACACACACGTTAGTAGTGTTGTCAGGATCACACACACGTTAGTAGTGTTGTCAGAGTCACACACACGTTAGTAGTGTTGTCAGGATCACACACACGTTAGTAGTGTTGTCAGGGTCACACACACGTTAGTAGTGTTGTCAGAACCACACACACGTTAGTAGTGTTGTCAGAGTCACACACACGTTAGTAGTGTTGTCAGTCACACACACGTTAATAGTGTTGTCAAAACCACACACACGTTAGTAGTGTTGTCAGAACCACACACACGTTAGTAGTGTTGTCAGAACCACACACACGTTAGTAGTGTTGTCAGGGTCACACACACGTTAGTAGTGTTGTCAGGGTCACACACACGTTAGTAGTGTTGTCAGAGTCACACACACGTTAGTAGTGTTGTCAGGATCACACACACGTTAGTAGTGTTGTCAGAATCACACACACGTTAGTAGTGTTGTCAGAGTCACACACACGTTAGTAGTGTTGTCAGAGTCACACACACGTTAGTAGTGTTGTCAGAGTCACACACACGTTAGTAGTGTTGTCAGAGTCACACACACGTTAGTAGTGTTGTCAGAGTCACACACACGTTAGTAGTGTTGTCAGGGTCACACACACGTTAGTAGTGTTGTCAGGATCACACACACGTTAGTAGTGTTGTCAGGGTCACACACACGTTAGTAGTGTTGTCAGAGTCACACACACGTTAGTAGTGTTGTCAGGATCACACACACGTTAGTAGTGTTGTCAGAATCACACACACGTTAGTAGTGTTGTCAGAGTCACACACACGTTAGTAGTGTTGTCAGAGTCACACACACGTTAGTAGTGTTGTCAGAGTCACACACACGTTAGTAGTGTTGTCAGGATCACACACACGTTAGTAGTGTTGTCAGAGTCACACACACGTTAGTAGTGTTGTCAGAATCACACACACGTTAGTAGTGTTGTCAGAGTCACACACACGTTAGTAGTGTTGTCAGGATCACACACACGTTAGTAGTGTTGTCAGAATCACACACGCGTTAGTAGTGTTGTCAGAGTCACACACACGTTAGTAGTGTTGTCAGGATCACACACACGTTAGTAGTGTTGTCAGAGTCACACACACGTTAGTAGTGTTGTCAGAATCACACACACGTTAGTAGTGTTGTCAGAGTCACACACACGTTAGTAGTGTTGTCAGGATCACACACACGTTAGTAGTGTTGTCAGGGTCACACACACGTTAGTAGTGTTGTCAGAGTCACACACACGTTAGTAGTGTTGTCAGGATCACACACACGTTAGTAGTGTTGTCAGAATCACACACACGTTAGTAGTGTTGTCAGAGTCACACACACGTTAGTAGTGTTGTCAGAGTCACACACACGTTAGTAGTGTTGTCAGAGTCACACACACGTTAGTAGTGTTGTCAGAGTCACACACACGTTAGTAGTGTTGTCAGGATCACACACACGTTAGTAGTGTTGTCAGAGTCACACACACGTTAGTAGTGTTGTCAGGATCACACACACGTTAGTAGTGTTGTCAGGGTCACACACACGTTAGTAGTGTTGTCAGGATCACACACACGTTAGTAGTGTTGTCAGAGTCACACACACGTTAGTAGTGTTGTCAGGATCACACACACGTTAGTAGTGTTGTCAGAGTCACACACACGTTAGTAGTGTTGTCAGAGTCACACACGCGTTAGTAGTGTTGTCAGAACCACACACACGTTAGTAGTGTTGTCAGGGTCACACACACGTTACTAGTGTTGTCAGAGTCACACACACGTTAGTAGTGTTGTCAGAGTCACACACACGTTAGTAGTGTTGTCAGGGTCACACACACGTTAGTAGTGTTGTCAGGATCACACACACGTTAGTAGTGTTGTCAGAGTCACACACACGTTAGTAGTGTTGTCAGGGTCACACACACGTTAGTAGTGTTGTCAGAGTCACACACACGTTAGTAGTGTTGTCAGGATCACACACACGTTAGTAGTGTTGTCAGAGTCACACACGCGTTAGTAGTGTTGTCAGAACCACACACACGTTAGTAGTGTTGTCAGGGTCACACACACGTTACTAGTGTTGTCAGAGTCACACACACGTTAGTAGTGTTGTCAGAGTCACACACACGTTAGTAGTGCTGTCAGAACCACACACACGTTAGTAGTGTTGTCAGGGTCACACACACGTTACTAGTGTTGTCAGGATCACACACACGTTAGTAGTGTTGTCAGAGTCACACACGCGTTAGTAGTGTTGTCAGAACCACACACACGTTAGTAGTGTTGTCAGGGTCACACACACGTTACTAGTGTTGTCAGAGTCACACACACGTTAGTAGTGTTGTCAGAGTCACACACGCGTTAGTAGTGTTGTCAGAACCACACACACGTTAGTAGTGTTGTCAGGGTCACACACACGTTACTAGTGTTGTCAGAGTCACACACACGTTAGTAGTGTTGTCAGGGTCACACACACGTTACTAGTGTTGTCAGAGTCACACACACGTTAGTAGTGTTGTCAGGGTCACACACACGTTAGTAGTGTTGTCAGGATCACACACACGTTAGTAGTGTTGTCAGGATCACACACACGTTAGTAGTGTTGTCAGAGTCACACACACGTTAGTAGTGTTGTCAGAGTCACACACACGTTAGTAGTGTTGTCAGGATCACACACACGTTAGTAGTGTTGTCAGAGTCACACACACGTTAGTAGTGCTGTCAGAGTCACACACACGTTAGTAGTGTTGTCAGGATCACACACACGTTAGTAGTGTTGTCAGAGTCACACACACGTTAGTAGTGTTGTCAGAGTCACACACACGTTAGTAGTGTTGTCAGAGTCACACACACGTTAGTAGTGCTGTCAGAGTCACACACACGTTAGTAGTGTTGTCAGGGTCACACACACGTTAGTAGTGTTGTCAGAGTCACACACACGTTAGTAGTGCTGTCAGAGTCACACACACGTTAGTAGTGTTGTCAGAGTCACACACACGTTAGTAGTGCTGTCAGAGTCACACACACGTTAGTAGTGTTGTCAGGATCACACACACGTTAGTAGTGTTGTCAGGGTCACACACACGTTAGTAGTGTTGTCAGGATCACACACACGTTAGTAGTGTTGTCAGGATCACACACACGTTAGTAGTGTTGTCAGAGTCACACACACGTTAGTAGTGCTGTCAGAACCACACACACGTTAGTAGTGTTGTCAGGATCACACACACGTTAGTAGTGTTGTCAGGATCACACACACGTTAGTAGTGTTGTCAGAGTCACACACACGTTAGTAGTGTTGTCAGAACCACACACACGTTAGTAGTGTTGTCAGGGTCACACACACGTTAGTAGTGTTGTCAGGATCACACACACGTTAGTAGTGTTGTCAGAGTCACACACACGTTAGTAGTGTTGTCAGGATCACACACACGTTAGTAGTGTTGTCAGGGTCACACACACGTTAGTAGTGTTGTCAGAACCACACACACGTTAGTAGTGTTGTCAGAGTCACACACACGTTAGTAGTGTTGTCAGGGTCACACACACGTTAGTAGTGTTGTCAGGATCACACACACGTTAGTAGTGTTGTCAGGGTCACACACACGTTAGTAGTGTTGTCAGAGTCACACACACGTTAGTAGTGTTGTCAGGGTCACACACACGTTAGTAGTGTTGTCAGATTCACACACACGTTAGTAGTGTTGTCAGGATCACACACACGTTAGTAGTGTTGTCAGGATCACACACACGTTAGTAGTGTTGTCAGGATCACACACACGTTAGTAGTGTTGTCAGGATCACACACACGTTAGTAGTGTTGTCAGAGTCACACACACGTTAGTAGTGTTGTCAGGGTCACACACACGTTAGTAGTGTTGTCAGGATCACACACACGTTAGTAGTGTTGTCAGGGTCACACACACGTTAGTAGTGTTGTCAGGATCACACACACGTTAGTAGTGTTGTCAGGATCACACACACGTTAGTAGTGTTGTCAGATTCACACACACGTTAGTAGTGTTGTCAGAGTCACACACACGTTAGTAGTGTTGTCAGAGTCACACACACGTTAGTAGTGTTGTCAGGATCACACACACGTTAGTAGTGTTGTCAGATTCACACACACGTTAGTAGTGTTGTCAGGATCACACACACGTTAGTAGTGTTGTCAGGATCACACACACGTTAGTAGTGTTGTCAGGATCACACACACGTTAGTAGTGTTGTCAGGGTCACACACACGTTAGTAGTGTTGTCAGATTCACACACACGTTAGTAGTGTTGTCAGGATCACACACACGTTAGTAGTGTTGTCAGGATCACACACACGTTAGTAGTGTTGTCAGAACCACACACACGTTAGTAGTGTTGTCAGAAGTAGCGACTTTGGTACTGAAATGTAAAAAACTTTAGCGCTGGTGAGCGGAATCGTAAACACCTCTGATTGGCCACTGTGTTCACGAGCTCATCGGATATGTCTGTGATTGGCTACAATGATCCTGAAGCTGAAAATACTGAAAACTTGCATTTTTTTCTCACACAGTAATTTCCATTGTGTGGCGAACTATACACAACACATGTCGTCACTATCCACGATAGCCTGCATATAGTAGCATTATACCGTGTGTGTAGTGTTTGAGGAATATTCTGAGCTCTATAATAATCAGAACAATGAAGCTTCAGGACTGAAATATTAGAGTCTTTTCAATAATTATTTAATGTTATTTAAAAGACACTTGATATTCAGTGATATTATTGATCTGACTGCAATGACACTATCAGATCTGATTAAAGACTCTTTTGTTTTGTGTAGAACTGCTTTATAACTGAATCAAACTCATTTTATAATTGATGAACTACAGTTATTGATCTGAACTGAATCAACAACAAGTCAATCAAGTCAAGTCAGCTTTAAAATAGACAAATTCAGTCATTATTCAGATCAGAACAGAGTCAATGTTGCAAAATTCGTCAATTATGAAACAAATCTGATTCAGCTATAAAACTATAAACTGAGCTGAATGATGTCATGAATTAGCCTCATGTTTGATGAAGTTTGCATCTTTGATTCTGTTATTTTCAATAAAGCTGACTTGGCAATAAATATTTGTCACGTGACACATCTACGTATAATCACATACTATAGAATGACGACCAATTAACCAGTTGAGTGTCATTATATACACCAATACCTGACCAACACAGAGGGTCATTATCCTCATCAGTGTTTCTGTCACATTGGCTGTATGTCTGCCATCAAACGACAGTGTTTATCTCCGGTTTTCCCTCATTAAACCGTGTTTTCCACGGTTCCCGAGGCCGCAGCTCTTACCGCTCGCGCTGATCGATCGTGTCCGTTACCGGGCCGCTGGTTCGGGGTTTCAGACACACAGACCCTCACGGATCTTTAGCTCATGTCGAGTCCAAATAATACAAAAAGATAAAAATAGAGTCGCTGCGGCTCTTCCTCCCCCGCTTCCTGAAACATCGAGCGAGATCCTCCTCATCAAACACACGCGATGGTCACTGAGGCACAATCAGCTTCACCGAATAAACATAATTCTGGCTTAATGTCCATTTCTGCCAGTAATCTGAATTATATCTCTCAGCTCGTCGAATCTGTTGCTCTACTGCTGGTTTTCCCCGTCGGTAACACAAGGCCCCGCCCCCTACGAGTGATTGACAGCCGGACGGTCCAATCACGCGCTCGCTCAAACCTTATCCATTTAAAGGTAAACGAAAACAGTCACGACGCGAGACCGAGCGCTTTTAATAACGCGCACGCGCACATCACGTTTGTCGCGGATTCATCAAGCGGTGTTTTACTCAGTAATGATGAGCCTTGAGAGACTAAATCACAGAAACGAACGAGGCGATTTGAAAGGTTCCTCTAGATGTGCCTGTTGCTGCAGTGAGCGAGTGTTTCCTCACAGCGCCCGCTAGAGGCCACGCGAGGAACTGCAGCACTGAATGACGAGCAGAGATTATACTGTACATTTCCTTCTCTTGTGTTGTTGTGTATAATGCTTTGGCAATACTGTATGCAAAAACAATAAAGCTCAGTAAATCCCTTTAAAATGTATGAGTTTGACTGATTCTTGCAAATGAACGGCCAAAACACCGTAGAAGTTTGTTTTCAGTTTAAACGGTGTGTGTTAGCGGCCCCTAAGTTAATAACTAATGATCTTTACAATGGAAGTGAACCAGTCAGAACTAACTTTATCTGGACAATAACTTTATTCTACATCTGCTGTAAACAGGGGCACCACCATCAATTCTGGGCCCTATGAATATGAGGTTGGGCCTACCGCACCCATTCCGTTAATAAAATCGATCTCTGGGGCCCCCAAAAGTGCCTGGGCCCTTAGAATCGTCCTAACTTTCCCCCCCTTAGCGGCGCCCCTGGCTGTAAAGCCTAAACACTCTCTGTTACTGTAATCTCCTGTAATCTCCATATAAATGAAGGTGACTTGACGTGGTTCTGAACGTTTCTGTGCTGTTTTGGAAACTCTTAAAGAAACTGTAGGAAGAAAATGTGTGCTTTCGAGCCAGATTGAAAGAATACGGCATTCGAAGCACAAGATGTGATTTAATTCTGAACAGGCATGTATAGACTCATAATAGACATCACACCAATATCTTGAGAAAGAAAACAGTGACTAGGAAACATGAGCAAAGACGGCTGTAATAGACATGATGAGAGAGCATTAGAGCGACGAGAGCAGAGCCCAGAGATCATCCCTCCGCCTCCGCCTCCGCCTCCGCCTCCGCCTCCGCTGTGAGTCTTATAGTCTTGATCTCAGTGTTCAGATGATTCCTGAGGGACGGCGGGGTCATGAAGAGAAGAGACGGAGACGTTCCTCCACACGTTTATTAGCCCGTTCTAACAGCGTACAGAAATCAATACACCACTATTCAAACACAGACGCTGATATAAAACACAGAGTACAGATGTCCTGAAGAGAAAACAATGACTGGGAAACATGAGCAATGCCTGTTTTATACAACACAAAGCAAATAAAGCTCTCTCGCATTCAATAGTGGCTCGATGAGGATGAGGAGGATGAGGAGGATGAGCAGGTCTACAGCGACTCACGTCCGCTAACGTTCACACACACGGCATGTGTAAAGTCAACACAAAATAAATTAACCGCCAGCAGAACTCCGGCTGGATATGAGCGCGAGTCCCGACCTACGACCCCACGCGGGTGGTGGTGGTCTTCCTGTCGGAGAAGAAGCTCCGGAGCAGCAGCACCTGACTGATGCT
>NC_137137.1:175000-195000 GCF_949319135.1 Squalius cephalus
GACAGGAATGGCAGTGGAGTGAGGACAGAGGACAGGAATGGCAGTGGAGTGAAGAGAGAGGACAGGAATGGCAGTGGAGTGAGGAGAGAGGACAGGAATGGCAGTGGAGTGAGGAGAGAGGACAGGAATGGCAGTGGAGTGAGGACAGAGGACAGGAATGGCAGTGGAGTGAGGAGAGAGGACAGGAATGGCAGTGGAGTGAGGAGAGAGGACAGGAATGGCAGTGGAGTGAGGAGAGAGGACAGGAATGGCAGTGGAGTGAGGAGAGAGGACAGGAATGGCAGTGGAGTGAGGACAGAGGACAGGAATGGCAGTGGAGTGAGGAGAGAGGACAGGAATGGCAGTGGAGTGAGGACAGAGGACAGGAATGGCAGTGGAGTGAGGAGAGAGGACAGGAATGGCAGTGGAGTGAGGAGAGAGGACAGGAATGGCAGTGGAGTGAGGACAGAGGACAGGAATGGCAGTGGAGTGAAGAGAGAGGACAGGAATGGCAGTGGAGTGAGGAGAGAGGACAGGAATGGCAGTGGAGTGAGGAGAGAGGACAGGAATGGCAGTGGAGTGAGGAGAGAGGACAGGAATGGCAGTGGAGTGAGGAGAGAGGACAGGAATGGCAGTGGAGTGAGGACAGAGGACAGGAATGGCAGTGGAGTGAGGAGAGAGGACAGGAATGGCAGTGGAGTGAGGAGAGAGGACAGGAATGGCAGTGGAGTGAAGAGAGAGGACAGGAATGGCAGTGGAGTGAGGAGAGAGGACAGGAATGGCAGTGGAGTGAGGAGAGAGGACAGGAATGGCAGTGGAGTGAGGACAGAGGACAGGAATGGCAGTGGAGTGAGGAGAGAGGACAGGAATGGCAGTGGAGTGAGGAGAGAGGACAGGAATGGCAGTGGAGTGAGGAGAGAGGACAGGAATGGCAGTGGAGTGAGGACAGAGGACAGGAATGGCAGTGGAGTGAGGAGAGAGGACAGGAATAGCAGTGGAGTGAGGAGAGAGGACAGGAATGGCAGTGGAGTGAGGAGAGAGGACAGGAATGGCAGTGGAGTGAGGACAGAGGACAGGAATGGCAGTGGAGTGAGGAGAGAGGACAGGAATGGCAGTGGAGTGAGGAGAGAGGACAGGAATGGCAGTGGAGTGAGGACAGAGGACAGGAATGGCAGTGGAGTGAGGAGAGAGGACAGGAATGGCAGTGGAGTGAGGACAGAGGACAGGAATGGCAGTGGAGTGAGGAGAGAGGACAGGAATGGCAGTGGAGTGAGGACAGAGGACAGGAATGGCAGTGGAGTGAGGACAGAGGACAGGAATGGCAGTGGAGTGAGGAGAGAGGACAGGAATGGCAGTGGAGTGAGGAGAGAGGACAGGAATGGCAGTGGAGTGAGGACAGAGGACAGGAATGGCAGTGGAGTGAGGAGAGAGGACAGGAATGGCAGTGGAGTGAGGAGAGAGGACAGGAATGGCAGTGGAGTGAGGAGAGAGGACAGGAATGGCAGTGGAGTGAGGACAGAGGACAGGAATGGCAGTGGAGTGAGGACAGAGGACAGGAATGGCAGTGGAGTGAGGACAGAGGACAGGAATGGCAGTGGAGTGAGGAGAGAGGACAGGAATGGCAGTGGAGTGAGGAGAGAGGACAGGAATGGCAGTGGAGTGAGGACAGAGGACAGGAATGGCAGTGGAGTGAGGAGAGAGGACAGGAATGGCAGTGGAGTGAGGAGAGAGGACAGGAATGGCAGTGGAGTGAGGAGAGAGGACAGGAATGGCAGTGGAGTGAGGACAGAGGACAGGAATGGCAGTGGAGTGAGGAGAGAGGACAGGAATGGCAGTGGAGTGAGGACAGAGGACAGGAATGGCAGTGGAGTGAGGACAGAGGACAGGAATGGCAGTGGAGTGAGGAGAGAGGACAGGAATGGCAGTGGAGTGAGGACAGAGGACAGGAATGGCAGTGGAGTGAGGAGAGAGGACAGGAATGGCAGTGGAGTGAGGACAGAGGACAGGAATGGCAGTGGAGTGAGGACAGAGGACAGGAATGGCAGTGGAGTGAGAAGAGAAGACAGGAATGGCAGTGGAGTGAGGACAGAGGACAGGAATGGCAGTGGAGTGAGGAGAGAGGACAGGAATGGCAGTGGAGTGAGGAGAGAGGACAGGAATGGCAGTGGAGTGAGGAGAGAGGACAGGAATGGCAGTGGAGTGAGGACAGAGGACAGGAATGGCAGTGGAGTGAGGACAGAGGACAGGAATGGCAGTGGAGTGAGAAGAGAGGACAGGAATGGCAGTGGAGTGAGGAGAGAGGACAGGAATGGCAGTGGAGTGAGGAGAGAGGACAGGAATGGCAGTGGAGTGAGGACAGAGGACAGGAATGGCAGTGGAGTGAGGAGAGAGGACAGGAATGGCAGTGGAGTGAGGAGAGAGGACAGGAATGGCAGTGGAGTGAGGACAGAGGACAGGAATGGCAGTGGAGTGAGGAGAGAGGACAGGAATGGCAGTGGAGTGAGGAGAGAGGACAGGAATGGCAGTGGAGTGAGGACAGAGGACAGGAATGGCAGTGGAGTGAGGACAGAGGACAGGAATGGCAGTGGAGTGAGGACAGAGGACAGGAATGGCAGTGGAGTGAGGACAGAGGACAGGAATGGCAGTGGAGTGAGGAGAGAGGACAGGAATGGCAGTGGAGTGAGGAGAGAGGACAGGAATGGCAGTGGAGTGAGGAGAGAGGACAGGAATGGCAGCGGAGTGAGGACAGAGGACAGGAATGGCAGTGGAGTGAGGACAGAGGACAGGAATGGCAGTGGAGTGAGGAGAGAGGACAGGAATGGCAGTGGAGTGAGGACAGAGGACAGGAATGGCAGTGGAGTGAGGACAGAGGACAGGAATGGCAGTGGAGTGAGGAGAGAGGACAGGAATGGCAGTGGAGTGAAGAGAGAGGACAGGAATGGCAGTGGAGTGAGGAGAGAGGACAGGAATGGCAGTGGAGTGAGGACAGAGGACAGGAATGGCAGTGGAGTGAGGACAGAGGACAGGAATGGCAGTGGAGTGAGAAGAGAGGACAGGAATGGCAGTGGAGTGAGGACAGAGGACAGGAATGGCAGTGGAGTGAGGAGAGAGGACAGGAATGGCAGTGGAGTGAGGAGAGAGGACAGGAATGGCAGTGGAGTGAGGACAGAGGACAGGAATGGCAGTGGAGTGAGGACAGAGGACAGGAATGGCAGTGGAGTGAGGACAGAGGACAGGAATGGCAGTGGAGTGAGGAGAGAGGACAGGAATGGCAGTGGAGTGAGGACAGAGGACAGGAATGGCAGTGGAGTGAGGAGAGAGGACAGGAATGGCAGTGGAGTGAGGACAGAGGACAGGAATGGCAGTGGAGTGAAGACAGAGGACAGGAATGGCAGTGGAGTGAGGACAGAGGACAGGAATGGCAGTGGAGTGAGGAGAGAGGACAGGAATGGCAGTGGAGTGAGGACAGAGGACAGGAATGGCAGTGGAGTGAGGAGAGAGGACAGGAATGGCAGTGGAGTGAGGATGTGGACAGGAATGGCAGTGGAGTGAGGAGAGAGGACAGGAATGGCAGTGGAGTGAGGATGTGGACAGGAATGGCAGTGGAGTGAGGATGTGGACAGGAATGGCAGTGGAGTGAGGAGAGAGGACAGGAATGGCAGTGGAGTGAGGAGAGAGGACAGGAATGGCAGTGGAGTGAGAAGAGAGGACAGGAATGGCAGTGGAGTGAGGAGAGAGGACAGGAATGGCAGTGGAGTGAGAAGAGACGACAGGAATGGCAGTGGAGTGAGGAGAGAGGACAGGAATGGCAGTGGAGTGAGGAGAGAGGACAGGAATGGCAGTGGAGTGAGGAGAGAGGACAGGAATGGCAGTGGAGTGAGGACAGAGGACAGGAATGGCAGTGGAGTGAGAAGAGAGGACAGGAATGGCAGTGGAGTGAGGAGAGAGGACAGGAATGGCAGTGGAGTGAGGAGAGAGGACAGGAATGGCAGTGGAGTGAGGACAGAGGACAGGAATGGCAGTGGAGTGAGGAGAGAGGACAGGAATGGCAGTGGAGTGAGAAGAGAGGACAGGAATGGCAGTGGAGTGAGGAGAGAGGACAGGAATGGCAGTGGAGTGAGAAGAGAGGACAGGAATGGCAGTGGAGTGAGGAGAGAGGACAGGAATGGCAGTGGAGTGAGGAGAGAGGACAGGAATGGCAGTGGAGTGAGGAGAGAGGACAGGAATGGCAGTGGAGTGAGGACAGAGGACAGGAATGGCAGTGGAGTGAGAAGAGAGGACAGGAATGGCAGTGGAGTGAGGAGAGAGGACAGGAATGGCAGTGGAGTGAGGAGAGAGGACAGGAATGGCAGTGGAGTGAGGAGAGAGGACAGGAATGGCAGTGGAGTGAGGAGAGAGGACAGGAATGGCAGTGGAGTGAGGAGAGAGGACAGGACGCAGACGGATGATGTTTCGAAGATGGCGGTAAGCAGACCGGGTCACATGATCAACATGAGGCGTAGAAGAGAGGGTGCTCTCGAAGACTCTTCACCTGAGGGGACATGAAGGAGATATCAGTGGGAATAGAAAAATGATGGAGTTTGTTTAATGTTGATCTTGTACCTATAACAAGCAATTCTGTTTTATTGCTGTTTACTTTGAGGAAGTTTGAAGTGATCCAGGATTTTGTGTCAAGAAGACAGTTAGTAAGGGAAGGTTAGGGTTCGGTTTGGTTGAGAGATAGAGCTGGGTGTCCTCTGCGTAGCAATGGAAGTGAATCTGATATTTACGGAAGATGTAACCGAGGGGAAGAAGATAAATAATGAATAATGAAGGGGTCCCGGGACAGAGCCTTGAGGCACTCCTGTGATGACCGGGACCGAGCGGGAGGGGAAGGACTTTAACTGGATGAACTGAGTGCGGCCGGAGAGATAAACCAGATCAGAGGTGTGTTAGAGATACCAGTAGAGGAGAGTCTGTCTGGATCAGGCGGTGTGTGAAACTGAAGGCTGCACTCAGATCAAGCAGAAGGAGAAGGGAGAGTAATCCAGAGTCATCCGCTCGGAGAAGGGTTCGTGATGTTACGGAGAGCTGCTTCTGTGCTGTGAAGAGGCCGGAAACCAGACCGGAATTGTTCATCTAGATTATTATAGGAGAGATGAGCAGATGATTCTTTCAAGGATTTAGGAGATTTGAAATAGGACAAAAACTAGTTACAGCAGCTGTACACACACTCACTCACACACACACACACACACACACACACACACACACACACACACACACACTCACACACACACACACACACACACACACACACACACACACACACACACACACACACACACACAAGCACACACACACTCACTCACACACACACACACACACACACACACACACACACACACACTCACTCACACACACACACACACACACATACAGTGTTTGTTGCTATTTAGTTGCTTTACCTGAATGGTCTGTAACACACACACACACACACACCTTGTCTTGGGTGTGTTTTCATAACAACAGAACACAGAAAGGTGGATGATTTGATCATTCTGGAAAGAGCGAGTCAGTGTGAGTGTTCGTTCCTCCTGCAGATATGGGCAGATAAAGACACTGAGAGCTGATGATAATAACGCCTGTTATCGGCTGTGAATCATCCACTCCTATGGGAAGGTGTTACTGTGTTTCTCGAAACGTTTCGCACATGTGTGACCCTGGACCACAAAACCAGTCATAAGGCTACATTTTTTGAAACTGAGATTTATATATCATCTGAAAGCTGAATAAATAAGCTTTCCATTTATGAATGATTGGTTTGATAGGACAATATTTGGCCAAGATATAACTATTGAAAATCTGGAATCTGAGGGAGCAAAAAAATCCAAGTTTGTCAGCCAATCACACACACAAGTCCTTGATGTTTCTGCATCCACTCACAAAAATAATTTTTGGATATATTTACTGTAGGAAATTTACCAGATATCTTCATGGAACATGATCTTTACTTAATATCCTAATGATTTTTGCCATAAAATAAAAAATTATAATTTTGACCCATACACGTATTGTTGCCTATTGCCACAGATTTCCCCGTGCGACTCGTGACTGGGTTAGACTGGGTTAGACTGGGTTAGACTGGGTCGTGACTGGGTTTGTGGTCCAGGGTCACATTTCACTTGTTTTCACACACGGTCCAATTTTCTCAATGTTTTCTGCAAAACTCGACTCAGTGTCCTCATTTTGCCAGGAAAACACAAACACACAATATAATTACCTCAAGTGTCACACTGTGAACTCAGATAACACACATTTATCATGTGTAAACATTAGGAAGCAAAACTGATGACGCTCCAATCAGAATCTCAGGATTTGGCCGAGGATGCTGAATTATATGTTTTACTGTAATTAACAGTAAACTACTGTATTGCATTCCAAGTTCATATTTAATTCATTGGTATTTGACCTTTTCTAGCGCTTTTCTTCTTCTGAAAGATCTCTTTAAAGAATTCATGAAAATAGATTATGGTGAATTGTGTGTTAGCAGCAAACTGAAAAACTGTAATAATCTTCCACCTTTGATCCAGTTTCTGTGATGTGAGTCCTGCGGAAAAAACACAGTCATAATGTTTTATGGGTGTTTTCTCAACTGCGCTGATATGATAGTGATGAAAACATTGGGTTATGAAACCCGACGGGACCTTTCTCTCTCGACACCAGTGACGGGCCAGGCGTATCCCAGAAGCCCCTGCTGTTTGATGGGAATGCTGACGATACGTGACTGAATTCTGTTCTCAGAAGCTCAATGTTCCTGCTGTATTGATTTTGTTGGCACATAACTAATATGGCCATCCAATGGGAGCGAACGACACACACGTTACGCAACTCAACATTTGGCACAAGAGTGCATGAAGAAAACCCTTTTCCAGCACACGAGAGAACAGTCACACTGGATCAGAAGCTTCCAGACTCGAGTCAATACACTTCATTTCTACAGCGATTCATACAGGACAGATCCATCAGAGTAGCTTCGGTCATAATAAAGGGAATCAATAATGCAAACTTCATCAAATATGAGACAGAAGACAACAGAGTCATTATTCAGCCCAAGAATAGACTAGTCATCAATTAAATAACTTAATAAAGAAATTAAATGAGTGAAGAAATTAAACCAAACACCTTGTAATCACGGTTTGCTTTGCTTACATGATGGAATATCTTACATCTCGCAAGCTATTTTAGCAAAAATGATGTAACCAAATTCAAGGTTATTTTGGCTAGAAGTGTGTTACTCATAGTCGGACTATATCAGTTAACCGGTGAGATGACGGCTATTATTCCTGGATATGAAGTGCTGTTTAAACCCCCCAACAGGGAGTGAGTGATGTTGTGAATAATAATAGCACTTCAGTTGTTATTGGAATCTGCCCTTGCTTTTCATTGAATGATAATATTTTCCTCTGTAGCTTCAAGTTCATTCCTGCAAATATGATCCAGAATAAGAGCGTCTGCAGTGTCAATAAACCCAGCCAACAAAAATATGTTCTAAAAATCATGTGCTATGAAAGTTAAGAAAACGTTATTTCTCAATATTCTCTGAATGTTAAAAAAAAATCATGTTTTTTAAAATGTTTTAGAAAACGTTAAGGGAACATTCCATTGTATCATTCTTCAAACATAATGAGAACATTACTTTTGAACGTGCGGAAACAAGTAACAATATTTAAAAACATGTTTCAGGAACTCTCCGTGAACATTCTGTTACTCTGTTACCGTAAGCATGTTTGTTCCTAACTTCGAGGACAGAACGTTCCCTGTTCCCCGAGACGAGCTTCAACACGAACACGAGCAGCTTTACTTCAGATCATCAATAACCAGAGGAGTTGAAGACACAAAAAACAAACACACGTGGCTAAATGTTTTTTTATTTACTTGTTAAGACAAAAAAGTCATTTCCAGATTCAGGTCCATTTTAAATAAAAGCTCCAGTTTACAAATGCAGAGACTATAGACATCAATTACTGACAGCAAGATTCATAAAAATAAACTCTTCCATGCAAACGTTCATCTGGAAAGCGAATAAAAAAGCATGTGGAGGCCTGTGATTATCAACACACACACACACACACACACACCGATCGATGGAGAGCAAGTGCTGCGTTTCAGAGCGTTTCAGGACAGCGCTTTCAGAGGGACAAAGGGAAAGACAAATAGTTTCTTCTCATAAATTACAGACTTCCAACAAACAGCTCTCGTCCCGTACCAGCACAAAGAGCGATTACACAGGTCACAGACACACAGGAATGCTGGGAGAATGGCTTCTCCTCCAACAAAGAGCGGATTGACGCGCGGCTCATTCAGCAGCGCTAGCCAGCGTTAAACTAGGCCACGATTAAGCAACTTCAATCACCACCGAGACCCTCTTCTCTTCCCACTGTCCTTTGCCAATCTTAGAAAGTGTTGGATCAAGTTTTAAACATCATTTATGTGGAAATTTGGCCGTGAGTTCCATCGTCGTTCTCGCCGTCTCAGTTGTTTTCCTGTGAAACGGTTGTTTCCTGTAAAAAAACAACATAAAAGCGGTCAAACAAAAGCACAAGCTTCTAATTAACAGATAAAGACTTAAAACTTAAAAGCGAGTGAACGACGAGCTCATTGGCGCTTTGCTATCTTATCTTATCAAAGCACAGCGCTGGTGTTGAAACTGTTTTGTCCAGACAGCGATTTGGTCAAAGTAAAGTTATGCAAGCTGTGAATGCAGATAAGTTTGGCAGAAGTGGAGCACATGTGGAAGGCATTATCCTGCGGGAACAGACGTTACGTCACGGAGCGTTCAGGGCTCTACACACTCCGACTGAAGCCACACAACATCACTGCTAATACACTGATAACAGCTTATCTTCAGATAAATACATATTAACTTTACAGCCTGAGACTCTTTCTAAGGGTTCCAGTTCATTCAGATTCACCCGATTGATCTTATCGGATCGTTTGAGGCTCGTTTCTTATAAGGTGAAAACGTGAGCGTGAAAACACCCCAAAACCCTTTTTTTGAGATGTGATCTGATATGCACATCAATGAAAACACTAAAAGCACAATACATTTTACCAATAAGTGGAAATTGGTTATTTTTGTGTTTTTATGAGCAATTTCGTTCCCCCAGGTTGAAAAACAAAGTCAAAGCACCATCAGGGAATGTGAGGTAGAAGCGAGCTGGATTGTGTGATTGGCTGAATGTGTGAGGTAGAAGCGAGCTGGAGTGTGTGATTGGCTGAATGTGTGAGGTAGAAGCGAGCTGGAGTGTGTGATTGGCTGAATGTGTGAGGTAGAAGTGAGGCTTCGGAGTGTGTGATTGGCTGAATGTGAGGTAGAAGCGAGCTGGAGCGTGTGATTGGCTGAATGTGAGGTAGAAGCGAGCTGGAGTGTGATTGGCTGAATGTGTGAGGTAGAAGTGAGGCTTCGGAGCGTGTGATTGGCTGAATGTGAGGTAGAAGCGAGCTGGATCGTGTGTGATTGGCTGAATGTGAGGTAGAAGTGAGGCTTCGGAGTGTGTGATTGGCTGAATGTGAGGTAGAAGCGAGCTGGAGTGTGTGATTGGCTGAATGTGAGGTAGAAGCGAGCTGGAGTGTGTGATTGGCTGAATGTGTGAGGTAGAAGTGAGGCTTCGGAGCATGTGATTGGCTGAATGTGAGGTAGAAGCGAGCTGGATCGTGTGTGATTGGCTGAATGTGAGGTAGAAGTGAGGCTTCGGAGTGTGTGATTGGCTGAATGTGAGGTAGAAGCGAGCCGGAGCGTGTGATTGGCTAAATGTGAGGTAGAAGCGAGCTGGAGTGTGTGATTGGCTGAATGTGAGGTAGAAGTGAGGCTTCGGAGTGTGTGATTGGCTGAATGTGAGGTAGAAGTGAGGCTTCGGAGTGTGTGATTGGCTGAATGTGAGGTAGAAGCGAGCTGGAGCGTGTGATTGGCTGAATGTGAGGTAGAAGCGAGCTGGAGTGTGTGATTGGCTGAATGTGAGGTAGACGCGAGCTGGAGTGTGTGATTGGCTGAATGTGAGGTAGACGCGAGCTGGAGTGTGTGATTGGCTGAATGTGAGGTAGAAGCGAGCTGGAGTGTGTGATTGGCTGAATGTGTGAGATAGAAGTGAGGCTTCGGAGCGTGTGATTGGCTGAATGTGAGGTAGAAGCGAGCTGGAGTGTGTGATTGGCTGAATGTGAGGTAGAAGCGAGCTGGAGTGTGTGATTGGCTGAATGTAAGGTAGAAGCGAGCTGGAGTGTGTGATTGGCTGAATGTGAGGTAGAAGCGAGCCGGAGCGTGTGATTGGCTGAATGTGAGGTAGAAGCGAGCTGGAGAGTGTGATTGGCTGAATGTGAGGTAGAAGCGAGCCGGAGCGTGTGATTGGCTGAATGTGAGGTAGAAGCGAGCTGGAGTGTGTGATTGGCTGAATGTGAGGTAGAAGCGAGCCGGAGCGTGTGATTGGCTGAATGTGAGGTAGAAGCGAGCTGGAGTGTGTGATTGGCTGAATGTGAGGTAGAAGCGAGGCTTCGGAGCATGTGATTGGCTGAATGTGAGGTAGAAGCGAGCTGGAGCGTGTGATTGGCTGAATGTGAGGTAGAAGCGAGCTGGAGTGTGTGATTGGCTGAATGTGAGGTAGAAGCGAGCTGGAGTGTGTGATTGGCTGAATGTGAGGTAGAAGCGAGCTGGAGTGTGTGATTGGCTGAATGTGAGGTAGAAGCGAGCTGGAGTGTGTGATTGGCTGAATGTGAGGTAGACGCGAGCTGGAGTGTGTGATTGGCTGAATGTGAGGTAGAAGCGAGCTGGAGTGTGTGATTGGCTGAATGTGTGAGATAGAAGTGAGGCTTCGGAGCGTGTGATTGGCTGAATGTGAGGTAGAAGCGAGCTGGAGTGTGTGATTGGCTGAATGTGAGGTAGAAGCGAGCTGGAGTGTGTGATTGGCTGAATGTAAGGTAGAAGCGAGCTGGAGTGTGTGATTGGCTGAATGTGAGGTAGAAGCGAGCCGGAGCGTGTGATTGGCTGAATGTGAGGTAGAAGCGAGCTGGAGAGTGTGATTGGCTGAATGTGAGGTAGAAGTGAGGCTTCGGAGCATGTGATTGGCTGAATGTGAGGTAGAAGCGAGCTGGAGTGTGTGATTGGCTGAATGTGAGGTAGAAGCGAGCTGGAGTGTGTGATTGGCTGAATGTGAGGTAGAAGCGAGCTGGAGTGTGTGATTGGCTGAATGTGAGGTAGACGCGAGCTGGAGTGTGTGATTGGCTGAATGTGAGGTAGAAGCGAGCTGGAGTGTGTGATTGGCTGAATGTGTGAGATAGAAGTGAGGCTTCGGAGCGTGTGATTGGCTGAATGTGAGGTAGAAGCGAGCTGGAGTGTGTGATTGGCTGAATGTGAGGTAGAAGCGAGCTGGAGTGTGTGATTGGCTGAATGTAAGGTAGAAGCGAGCTGGAGTGTGTGATTGGCTGAATGTGAGGTAGAAGCGAGCCGGAGCGTGTGATTGGCTGAATGTGAGGTAGAAGCGAGCTGGAGAGTGTGATTGGCTGAATGTGAGGTAGAAGTGAGGCTTCGGAGCATGTGATTGGCTGAATGTGAGGTAGAAGCGAGCTGGAGCGTGTGATTGGCTGAATGTGAGGTAGAAGCGAGCTGGAGTGTGTGATTGGCTGAATGTGAGGTAGAAGCGAGCTGGAGTGTGTGATTGGCTGAATGTGAGGTAGAAGCGAGCCGGAGCGTGTGATTGGCTGAATGTGAGGTAGAAGCGAGCTGGAGTGTGTGATTGGCTGAATGTGAGGTAGAAGCGAGCTGGAGTGTGTGATTGGCTGAATGTGAGGTAGAAGCGAGCTGGAGTGTGTGATTGGCTGAATGTGAGGTAGAAGCGAGCTGGAGCGTGTGATTGGCTGAATGTGAGGTAGAAGTGAGGCTTCGGAGTGTGTGATTGGCTGAATGTGAGGTAGAAGTGAGGCTTCGGAGCGTGTGATTGGCTGAATGTGTGAGGTAGAAGTGAGGCTTCGGAGTGTGTGATTGGCTGAATGTGTGAGGTAGAAGCGAGCCGGAGTGTGTGATTGGCTGAATGTGAGGTAGAAGCGAGCTGGAGTGTGTGATTGGCTGAATGTGAGGTAGAAGCGAGCTGGAGTGTGTGATTGGCTGAATGTGAGGTAGAAGTGAGGCTTCGGAGCATGTGATTGGCTGAATGTGAGATAGAAGCGAGCCGGAGTGTGTGATTGGCTGAATGTGAGGTAGAAGTGAGGCTTCGGAGCGTGTGATTGGCTGAATGTGAGGTAGAAGTGAGGCTTCGGAGCGTGTGATTGGCTGAATGTGTGAGGTAGAAGCGAGCTGGAGTGTGTGATTGGCTGAATGTGAGGTAGAAGCGAGCTGGAGTGTGTGATTGGCTGAATGTGAGGTAGAAGCGAGCTGGAGTGTGTGATTGGCTGAATGTGTGAGGTAGAAGCGAGCCGGAGTGTGTGATTGGCTGAATGTGAGGTAGAAGCGAGCTGGAGTGTGTGATTGGCTGAATGTGAGGTAGAAGCGAGCTGGAGTGTGTGATTGGCTGAATGTGTGAGGTAGAAGCGAGCCGGAGTGTGTGATTGGCTGAATGTGAGGTAGAAGCGAGCTGGAGTGTGTGATTGGCTGAATGTGAGGTAGAAGCGAGCTGGAGTGTGTGATTGGCTGAATGTGAGGTAGAAGCGAGCTGGAGTGTGTGATTGGCTGAATGTGAGGTAGAAGCGAGGCTTCGGAGCGTGTGATTGGCTGAATGTGAGGTAGAAGCGAGCCGGAGCGTGTGATTGGCTGAATGTGAGATAGAAGCGAGCTGGAGTGTGTGATTGGCTGAATGTGAGGTAGAAGTGAGGCTTCGGAGCGTGTGATTGGCTGAATGTGAGGTAGAAGCGAGCCGGAGCGTGTGATTGGCTGAATGTGAGATAGAAGCGAGCTGGAGTGTGTGATTGGCTGAATGTGAGGTAGAAGTGAGGCTTCGGAGTGTGTGATTGGCTGAATGTGAGGTAGAAGCGAGCTGGAGTGTGTGATTGGCTGAATGTGAGGTAGAAGCGAGCTGGAGTGTGTGATTGGCTGAATGTGAGGTAGAAGTGAGGCTTCGGAGCGTGTGATTGGCTGAATGTGAGGTAGAAGCGAGCTGGAGTGTGTGATTGGCTGAATGTGAGGTAGAAGTGAGGCTTCGGAGCGTGTGATTGGCTAAATGTGAGGTAGAAGCGAGCTGGAGTGTGTGATTGGCTGAATGTGAGGTAGAAGCGAGCTGGAGTGTGTGATTGGCTGAATGTGAGGTAGAAGTGAGGCTTCGGAGCGTGTGATTGGCTAAATGTGAGGTAGAAGCGAGCTGGAGTGTGTGATTGGCTGAATGTGAGGTAGAAGTGAGGCTTCGGAGCGTGTGATTGGCTGAATGTGAGGTAGAAGCGAGCTGGAGTGTGTGATTGGCTGAATGTGAGGTAGAAGCGAGCTGGAGTGTGTGATTGGCTGAATGTGAGGTAGAAGCGAGGCTTCGGAGTGTGTGATTGGCTGAATGTGAGGTTTATTCATGAGAAAGAGCTTGATCTATCCAATCACTGCACTGTATTACGCATGAGATCATCGTATTACAGGAGAATTCAAACGACATGCGAGAGTGGTTTCTGCCTCCGCGATAAGTTTAACAACGCTCTCAGCGTGGATCATGTCGTTCATATACGGACCCGAGCGAGCGCGTTTCAAGCTTTTATGGACATATTTCATATACTCTAGTTCTCTAAACATGAACCAGCACTGTGTGTGCGCACATGTCTTCATCAGATGAAATATATGTGCGAATAAGGACACTGATACAGCCGTACGTCTGATCACGAACGCGACGACACGCGATGATGTAGTGGGCCTGGGCAAAGTAACTATGCCTGTATTCTGTTAAACTGACGCGTCGTTTGTTCAGAGACTGTAGTGCTCGTAAATGTACTGAAAAAATTGTTATTAGACCTTTTAAATGTTCTTCCGCGTTTCTCCCTCGTTTTGGCAGTTTGTTATATAGGGTCAGATTTTTAACCCTCAACTCTGTTTTTTTTCTCTCTGAGGTCATATTTTAATATTCATGTGTCTGTATAATAAGTGTTGCAGGTCTGTGTTTTATTGGTTGTTGTCTCCCCTCTTCCCACCCTCTACACTAGCACTTTTCCACAGCTTTACACGCCCATTTCTAGAGACTTTTTACAACTCTGAGGTGTGAACGACCAGGATAAAACGGGGGGTTTCATGACACTTTAAAGTCACCATGAAATAAAAACTAACTAAACTGTTTTTTTTCTGGAATATTACAGTGTTTATCATATATGATTTATGGGTGCACATCATTATTGTGTTAATAATCTTGAATCAGAATCAGTTCCTCTTGCAGCATCTCTTCTCTTCTCTGATGATGTGGGCGGGGCAACCTGTCACTCACATGAGCTCAGCCAATAGCAAACCACAACCATCCAATCAATTCCCTACGGACACAATTAAGCCCCACCCACATTTGTTCTTGTTCCAGAAGCGTTTCACTTGGAAATACGACACGATAGAGGAGAAAACACCAGCGTAACTTCAGTCTCATGATGACTTTAATTCTAGCACACAATCGACTGATGAAACGAGGATGAAGGACTCTGGCACACTCACATACGGTGTCCTCTCCCCGTATCGGCTCCAGAAGGTCATCCTGACGGCGTTGCGGTGTCCGGTGCGCTGGTCGAAGGTCTGGCAGGCCTGGAACGGGGGACTGTAGAGGTGAAGACTGACCGCGCTCTCAGTGTGACTGACGTTCTCCACGCGGTGAAGTCCGATGGAGTCTGGAACAGGGAAGCGTTTCAGGTCATGCAGATCAAAATTCTAATTGTCTGATCGGTTGCAAAAAAGCATTGTTGATGAATATAATATATTAATAAGAAATAAACACTTTTGGTATAAAATAAGATCAGTGATTTATTCTACTTTATGATGCTGGAAACTATTATCACCTGATCATCTTTGTTTCTGGTTTCCTTTGCAACAAATTAGGTGCTTTGTTAAACACTGTTAGACCACAAACTCATACAAAAAACCAAGAGTCAAACTGCGCAACTAAACGAAACACTGATCATCATAATGGTGACCAAACATTTTCAATAAAACATCAATATCTAAATCTCTGTTCATGTTCATGTTTCTGTTTTGAGTTCCATGCCGAGTCTCTTCACGTCATGCCTGCCAAGCCAGTGTCTGCGGACAAGATGGCCGCCGCACGTGTGTCTACTGAAGGGGTGGATTTTAATCAAGGTATTAATCAATATCTTTCCTTCTAAATATCACATGAGTTGAAAGACTTCTCTAGGCTAATGAGATTTTACTTTTTTATAGAAGTTACCAGTGTGGTATTCTCTAATGTCTGTATTAAATATCTGAGCGGTGACTGAAGGGTCTGGCCCACGCCAGTAATGCAGTAACAGTGCTTGCTTATTTAGCCGGCTTCCAGAAATGAAATATGGACACGTTTTGTTTGAGAGAGGTCTTCAACATGTGTTCAACCATATAAGGGTCATTGGAACCAATAGTTTCAGGGACCATTTCTTTGTTAAAGTCTTACTTTCCAGTTAGATTAAAAGTGTCCTCTCCTTGAGAGAAAGAACGTACTATCTTGATGTTTGGAGAAGACTCTCCTGTTTATAGTTAGAGCCTGGCCAAATCCAACCTTGAAGAAGCTGTGTGTCGGTGTGTGTGTGTGTGTGTGTGTGTGTGTGTGTGTATGTGTGTGTTAAGGCCTATTTATACTTCTGCGTCGAACTGCCGCCGTAGCTACGTCGTAGGCTGTGTGTAGCGCGCGTACCCCACGGCGTACCCTGACGTGCACCTCTCCAAAAATGTAACAACGCGTCAATTCTACGCGGACGCAAGCGCTGTGATTGGTCTGCCAGAACCCCTCCCTCGGGGTTTCACATGCTCCCTAGGTGCGTCAACGCGGACAACGACGCAGAAGTATAAATTAAAACCAACACGTTGCCTACGGCGTATAGGCTCCGGCGTAGGTCCGACGCAGAAGTATAATGAGGCCTTTAGTCTTCTTGGTTATAGGAGATTGACTGAGTTCTGGACAGGCTGGCGCCCAACAACCCAAATCTGCGACCTGGAAGGTCACGCCGTGCCGAACTTCAGGGTCCGAGTGTCTGCATCATCGATGGAGATCTGTCTCAGTCTATCTGTATATGTGTGGAAAATTACGGTTGATCTATTTCTTAGCCAAATGGGAGTCAAGGACGTAGCGTAGACCTTGGTGAAGGGTATAACTGCTGTGTGTGTGTGTGTGTGTGTGTGTGGGGGGGGGGGGGTGAAGGGTATAACTGCTGTGTGTGTGTGTGTGTGTGTGGGGGGGGGGGGGGGGGTGAAGGGTATAACTGCTGTGTGTGTGTGTGTGTGTGTGTGTGTGTGTGTGGGGGGGGGGGGTGAAGGGTATAACTGCTGTGTGTGTGTGTGTGTGTGTGTGTGGGGGGGGGGGGTGAAGGGTATAACTGCTGTGTGTGTGTGTGTGTGTGTGTGGGGGGGGGGGGGGGGGTGAAGGGTATAACTGCTGTGTGTGTGTGTGTGTGTGTGTGTGTGTGTGTGGGGGGGGGGGGGTGAAGGGTATAACTGCTGTGTGTGTGTGTGTGTGTGTGTGTGTGTGGGGTGAAGGGTATAACTGCTGTGTGTGTGTGTGTGTGTGTGTGTGTGGGGTGAAGGGTATAACTACTGTGTGTGTCTGTGTGTGTGTGTGTGTGTGTGTGTGTGTGTGGGGTGAAGGGTATAACTGCTATAACTACTGTGTGTGTGTGTGTGTGTGGGGGGGGGGGGGTGAAGGGTATAACTGCTGTGTGTGTGTGTGTGTGGGGGGGGGGGTGAAGGGTATAACTGCTGTGTGTGTGTGTGTGTGTGTGTGTGTGTGTGTGTGTGGGGGGGGGGGGGTGAAGGGTATAACTGCTGTGTGTGTGTGTGTGTGTGTGTGTGGGGGGGGGGGGTGAAGGGTATAACTGCTGTGTGTGTGTGTGTGTGTGGGGTGGGGGGGGGTGAAGGGTATAACTGCTGTGTGTGTGTGTGTGTGTGTGGGGGGGGGGGGGGGGGTGAAGGGTATAACTGCTGTGTGTGTGTGTGTGTGTGTGTGTGTGTGGGGTGAAGGGTATAACTGCTGTGTGTGTGTGTGTGTGTGTGTGTGTGTGTGTGTGTGTGTGGGGTGAAGGGTATAACTGCTATAACTACTGTGTGTGTGTGTGTGTGTGTGTGGGGTGAAGGGTATAACTACTGTGTGTGTGTGTGTGTGTGTGTGTGTTTGTGTGTGGGGTGAAGGGTATAACTACTGTGTGTGTGTGTGTGGGGGGGGGGGGGTGAAGGGTATAACTACTGTGTGTGTGTGTGTGTGGGGGGGGGGGGGGTGAAGGGTATAACTACTGTGTGTGTGTGTGTGTGTGGGGGGGGGGGTGAAGGGTATAACTACTGTGTGTGTGTGTGTGTGGGGGGGGGGGTGAAGGGTATAACTACTGTGTGTGTGTGTGTGTGTGGGGGGGGGGGGGTGAAGGGTATAACTACTGTGTGTGTGTGTGGGGGGGGGGTGAAGGGTATAACTAATGTGTGTGTGTAACTGTAAGCGCGGCGCCCTACGAACTCCTTGTGAGTCTTGAAGCTGAACTTCTGCTGATGACACTGCAAACTATCTTCAGTAAAAACATTATTTTATTTATTAGAATTCTGACTCGTCTTAAATTGACTGCACTTCTGACTCCGGGTCTTAATTAATCACATCTGGTCCTTGGGTCTTTAACTCTAAATCCCCTTACACTTCGGACAAGATGGCGCCGTTCCAGAGTCTCGTCCCAAGATGGCCGCAAGACTGGATGCCCACTGAAGCTCAGCAGGGTTGAGTCTGGTCAGTACCTGGATGGGAAACCTCCTGGGAAAACCAGGTTGGTGCTGGGAGAGGTGTTAGTGAGGCCAGCAGGGGGCGCTCACCCTGTGGTCTGTGTGGGTCCTAACACCTCAGTATAGTGACGGGGACACTACACTGTCAAAGAGCACCGTCCTTCGGATGAGACGTTAAACCGAGGTCCTGACTCTCTGTGCTCACAAAAAATCCCAGGATGTCCTTCGAAAGAGTAGGGGTGTAACGCCGGAGTCCTGGCCAGAATGTGCCTTTGTCCATCATGGCCTCCTAATCATCCCTATATATACTCATTGGCTTCATCACTGTCTCCAGCTGGTGTGTGGTCATCAGGTGGTGCTGCAGATTGGTGGTGGTTGAGGAGATTCCCCCCCTTCTCTGTAAAGGGCTTTGAGTGCCGGGAAAAGCGCTATATAAATGTAATGAATTATTATGATTATGAGCTCACTGCAGGCCACGACTCTATAGCTCCACCCAAGAACATTTAGGGGCAGGACAGCAGGTTCTTTGTTAGGGCCACTGAGGCCACGCCCCTGTGGCTGGCTCCGCCCACACTCACGGCCAGGCCCACCATTGCCATGTCCACGTTGTGTTCCCTGCATCCCTCCATCCCTCCTGAGCTTCTGTTGTCTTGTTTTGTTGTTTTAGTCATGTGACCCTGCCATGTGATCCCTTTTATGTGTCATGTTCTTATTGGTTCATTGTATCATTGTGCACAGGTGTCCCTTGTCTTATTACGTGTAACCACCGTTGGGAAGCGGCACGTCCATGTTCATGTTTCTGTTCTGAGCTCATGCCATGCCTTCGTTTTACGTTTGATCTTGTTTTGAGTATTAATAAACTGCACTTGGGTTCTACAACTTGCCATCAGTGTATTAAACAGCAGGTGTTCATCAGTTCATCATCAACACTCTTTAGAGTGGGACCATATGCACTCAGAGTTAATTTAACTGGGATTCTGATGTGCACAGATCCTGTATGTTTAAGAGTGTAATGTAATGTGATCCTCTCACCGTTGATGTAAGCGCACTGGTTCTCCAGCAGGACCCGCTGGGATTTCTGCACCATCCCGGCCGGAAGCTTGCGATCGGGCCACTCGAACATCGTCTCCTTCAGCTGACCCTGCAGGAGCTTCAGGAAGCAGTGCGCGTCTGTGTGATCGTGGATACTGCTGTAGAGGAGCAAACACAGCACACTCAGTGTGTGTGTGTGTGTGTGTGTGTGTGCGTCTGTGTGTGTGTGTGTGTGTGTGTGTGTGTGTGTGTGTGTGTGTGAGTGTGTGTGTGTGTGTGTGTGTGTGTGTGTGTGCGTCTGTGTGATCGTGGATACTGCTGTAGAGGAGCAAACACAGCACACTCAGTGTGTGTGTGTGTGTGTGTGTGTGTGCGTCTGTGTGTGTGTGTGTGTGTGTGTGTGTGTGTGTGTGTGTGAGTGTGTGTGTGTGTGTGTGTGTGTGTGTGTGCGTCTGTGTGATCGTGGATACTGCTGTAGAGGAGCAAACACAGCACACTCAGTGTGTGTGTGTGTGTGTGTGTGTGTGCGTCTGTGTGTGTGTGTGTGTGTGTGTGTGTGTGTGTGTGTGTGAGTGTGTGTGTGTGTGTGTGTGTGTGTGTGTGTGCGTCTGTGTGATCGTGGATACTGCTGTAGAGGAGCAAACACAGCACACTCAGTGTGTGTGTGTGTGTGTGTGTGTGTGTGTGTGTGTGTGTGTGTGTGTGTGTGTGTGTGTGTGTGTGTGAGTGTGAGTGTGTGCGTCTGTGTGATCGTGGATACTGCTGTAGAGGAGCAAACACAGCACACTCAGAGTGTGTGTGAGTGTGTGTGTGTGTGTGTGTGTGTGTGTGTGTGTGTGTGTGTGTGTGCGTCTGTGTGATCGTGGATACTGCTGTAGAGGAGCAAACACAGCACACTCAGTGTGTGTGTGTGTGTGTGTGTGTGTGTGTGTGTGTGTGTGTGTGTGTGTGTGTGTGAGTGTGAGTGTGTGCGTCTGTGTGATCGTGGATACTGCTGTAGAGGAGCAAACACAGCACACTCAGAGTGTGTGTGAGTGTGTGTGTGTGTGTGTGTGTGTGTGTGTGTGTGTGTGTGTGCGTCTGTGTGATCGTGGATACTGCTGTAGAGGAGCAAACACAGCAC
>NC_137137.1:200000-210000 GCF_949319135.1 Squalius cephalus
GCTTTCCCTAGAACGCTTCCCCTAGAACGCTTCCCCTAGAACGCTTCCCCTAGAACGCAATGCCGAACGCTTCCCCTAGAACGCAGTGCCGAACACTTCCCCTAGAACGCAGTGCCGAACGCTTCCACTAGAACGCAGTGCCGAACGCTTCCCCTAGAACGCTTCCCCTAGAACGCTTCCCCTAGAACGCTTCCACTAGAACGCAGTGCCGAACGCTTCCACTAGAACGCAGTGCCAAACGCTTCCACTAGAACGCGGTGCCGAACGCTTCCACTAGAACGCGGTGCCGAACGCTTCCCCTAGAATGCGGTGCCGAACGCTTCCCCTAGAATGCGGTGCCGAACGCTTCCCCTAGAACGCAGTGCCGAACGCTTCCACTAGAACGCAGTGCCGAACGCTTCCCCTAGAACGCTTCCCCTAGAACGCTTCCCCTAGAACGCTTCCACTAGAACGCTTCCACTAGAACGCAGTGCCGAACGCTTCCCCTAGAACGCTTCCCCTAGAACGCTTCCCCTAGAACGCTTCCACTAGAACGCAGTGCCGAACGCTTCCACTAGAACGCAGTGCCAAACGCTTCCACTAGAACGCGGTGCCGAACGCTTCCACTAGAACGCGGTGCCGAACGCTTCCCCTAGAATGCGGTGCCGAACGCTTCCACTAGAACGCGGTGCCGAACGCTTCCCCTAGAACGCTTTCCCTAGAACGCTTCCCCTAGAACGCAGTGCCGAACGCTTCCCCTAGAACGCGGTGCCGAACACTTCCCCTAGAACGCAGTGCCGAACGCTTCCCCTAGAACGCAGTGCCGAACGCTTCCCCTAGAACGCGGTGCCGAACGCCTCCCCTAGAACGCAGTGCCGAACGCTTCCCCTAGAACGCAGTGCTGAACGCTTCCCCTAGAACGCGGTGCCGAACGCTTCCCCTAGAACGCAGTGCTGAACGCTTCCCCTAGAACGCAGTGCTGAACGCTTCCCCTAGAACGCAGTGCAGAACGCTTCCCCTAGAACGCGGTGCAGAACGCTTCCCCTAGAACGCAGTGCAGAACGCTTCCCCTAGAACGCAGTGCCGAACGCTTCCCCTAGAACGCAGTGCTGAACGCTTCCCCTAGAACACGGTGCAGAACGCTTCCCCTAGAACGCAGTGCCGAACGCTTCCCCTAGAACACGGTGCAGAACGCTTCCCCTAGAACGCAGTGCTGAACGCTTCCCCTAGAACACGGTGCCGAACGCTTCCCCTGGAACGCAGTGCAGAAAGCTTCCCCTAGAACGCAGTGCAGAACGCTTCCCCTAGAACGCAGTGCAGAACGCTTCCCCTAGAACGCGGTGCCGAACGCTTCCCCTAGAACGCGGTGCCGAACGCTTCCCCTAGAACGCGGTGCTGAACGCTTCCCCTAGAACGCGGTGCCGAACGCTTCCCCTAGAACGCGGTGCCGAACGCTTCCCCTAGAACGCGGTGCTGAACGCTTCCCCTAGAACGCGGTGCTGAACGCTTCCCCTAGAACGCGGTGCCGAACGCTTCCCCTAGAACGCAGTGCCGAACGCTTCCCCTAGAACGCGGTGCCGAACGCTTCCCCTAGAACGCAGTGCTGAACGCTTCCCCTAGAACGCGGTGCCGAACGCTTCCCCTAGAACACGGTGCCGAACGCTTCCCCTAGAACGCGGTGCCGAACGCTTCCCCTAGAACGCCGTGCTGAACGCTTCCACTAGAACGCGGTGCCGAACGCTTCCCCTAGAACACGGTGCCGAACGCTTCCCCTAGAACGCAGTGCCGAACGCTTCCCCTAGAACACGGTGCCGAACGCTTCCCCTAGAACACGGTGCCGAACGCTTCCCCTAGAACGCAGTGCCGAACGCTTCCCCTAGAACGCGGTGCCGAACGCTTCCCCTAGAACGCCGTGCTGAACGCTTCCCCTAGAACGCGGTGCCGAACGCTTCCCCTAGAACACGGTGCCGAACGCTTCCCCTAGAACGCAGTGCCGAACGCTTCCCCTAGAACACGGTGCCGAACGCTTCCCCTAGAACACGGTGCCGAACGCTTCCCCTAGAACACGGTGCCGAACGCTTCCCCTAGAACGCGGTGCCGAACGCTTCCCCTAGAACGCAGTGCTGAACGCTTCCCCTAGAACGCAGTGCCGAACGCTTCCCCTAGAACACGGTGCTGAACGCTTCCCCTAGAACGCGGTGCCGAACGCTTCCCCTAGAACGCAGTGCTGAACGCTTCCCCTAGAACGCAGTGCCGAACGCTTCCCCTAGAACACGGTGCCGAACGCTTCCCCTAGAACACGGTGCAGAACGCTTCCCCTAGAACGCGGTGCCGAACGCTTCCCCTAGAACACGGTGCCGAACGCTTCCCCTAGAACACGGTGCAGAACGCTTCCCCTAGAACACGGTGCCGAACGCTTCCCCTAGAACACGGTGCAGAACGCTTCCCCTAGAACGCGGTGCCGAACGCTTCCCCTAGAACACGGTGCCGAACGCTTCCCCTAGAACGCGGTGCCGAACGCTTCCCCTAGAACACGGTGCCGAACGCTTCCCCTAGAACACGGTGCAGAACGCTTCCCCTAGAACGCGGTGCCGAACGCTTCCCCTAGAACACGGTGCCGAACGCTTCCCCTAGAACACGGTGCAGAACGCTTCCCCTAGAACGCGGTGCCGAACGCTTCCCCTAGAACACGGTGCCGAACGCTTCCCCTAGAACACGGTGCCGAACGCTTCCCCTAGAACACGGTGCAGAACGCTTCCCCTAGAACACGGTGCCGAACGCTTCCCCTAGAACACGGTGCAGAACGCTTCCCCTAGAACGCGGTGCAGAACGCTTCCCCTAGAACGCGGTGCCGAACGCTTCCCCTAGAACACGGTGCCGAACGCTTCCCCTAGAACACGGTGCCGAACGCTTCCCCTAGAACACGGTGCCGAACGCTTCCCCTAGAACACGGTGCCGAACGCTTCCCCTAGAACACGGTGCCGAACGCTTCCCCTAGAACACGGTGCAGAACGCTTCCCCTAGAACACGGTGCCGAACGCTTCCCCTAGAACACGGTGCAGAACGCTTCCCCTAGAACGCGGTGCCGAACGCTTCCCCTAGAACACGGTGCCGAACGCTTCCCCTAGAACGCGGTGCCGAACGCTTCCCCTAGAACACGGTGCAGAACGCTTCCCCTAGAACACGGTGCCGAACGCTTCCCCTAGAACACGGTGCAGAACGCTTCCCCTAGAACGCGGTGCAGAACGCTTCCCCTAGAACGCGGTGCCGAACGCTTCCCCTAGAACACGGTGCCGAACGCTTCCCCTAGAACACGGTGCAGAACGCTTCCCCTAGAACACGGTGCCGAACGCTTCCCCTAGAACACGGTGCAGAACGCTTCCCCTAGAACGCGGTGCAGAACGCTTCCCCTAGAACGCGGTGCCGAACGCTTCCCCTAGAACACGGTGCCGAACGCTTCCCCTAGAACACGGTGCCGAACGCTTCCCCTAGAACACGGTGCCGAACGCTTCCCCTAGAACACGGTGCCGAACGCTTCCCCTAGAACACGGTGCCGAACGCTTCCCCTAGAACACGGTGCAGAACGCTTCCCCTAGAACACGGTGCCGAACGCTTCCCCTAGAACACGGTGCCGAACGCTTCCCCTAGAACACGGTGCCGAACGCTTCCCCTAGAACACGGTGCCGAACGCTTCCCCTAGAACGCGGTGCCGAACGCTTCCCCTAGAACGCAGTGCCGAACGCTTCCCCTAGAACGCGGTGCCGAACGCTTCCCCTAGAACGCAGTGCTGAACGCTTCCCCTAGAACGCAGTGCCGAACGCTTCCACTAGAGGAACTTCCGTTCCCGTTCGTTTCCAATCTGCTCATTTCTGACGCGAGCTGCTCAAGTGTGACGGTCTTTTTCAGGATCATTTAAACTTTTTGAATCATATCCATGATTTTTTTTTTTTGTGTTAAAACCTTTACCAAGTTTCATACCATTCTGATGAAGTAAAAAAAAAAATCTCTTATGATTTAGCGCATCGTAGTTATGACTTTTTGTATCATCATTTGGACTTTTGTCATAATTATTATGATTTACAAAAGCATGAATATTTCTTCTCTGGCAGAAATGGGCTTCCATACAGTTCTTTTGTATTTCCATCCTATACGAGTTGATTTTGGGGATTAATGATGATTTACTAATAAAATCACAGTTTGTTGTTGCTGCTAGTGAATGAATGAACCCTCACACACTGCTTTGCTACTCCTTACGCATATTGATTTCAGTAAATTGAGTGAATGAGATAAAGAGAACAGTTTGTGTCGAACAGTCTAGAGAGATTAGTTCCATGTGTCGGGAATGTGTGTTTTTCTGCTGGAACATTTGATGGAACGAGAGCAGCGGGTGTGCGCCAGGAGCCGCGCTCTGATTGGCCAGCGTCATCCCCGCCCCTGAAGCGAAGCCCCGCCCCCTTAAAACATCAACTCAAGCAATAAAATCATCATTCGAGACCCAATATTTCTCTAAACAAAAGAACATTATTTGTGGGATAATTGGTGTAAAAGTCGACTAATTAAAGTCTAATTCTCTGTTTGTGTTTACATCTGATGCTTAGAGGCAGACTGAGAAGTTTACAGCATAAAATTAACATTTTATCTTTATGTTAATTTCATTGGCACTCTTCAGTTGTGTTTTCAGTGTGAAGCTGCTTTGATACTTAAAAAGCGGTATATAAATAAATGTGGCTTGACTTGACTTGACTTTAATATATATATACATACATAAACCTGTTGATTGTACGCCTAAATGCGTAATATTAGCAGAGTATAGCAAAATAACTGCCTAAACATTATTTAGTAATAAATGACAAGTAATATCGTTAATAATAATAATAATAATAATAATAATAATAATAATAATTACCTGTACTGATCAAATTTGGCGAATTTCATCCAATCCTGAGGGTTACTTTCATACGCTTCCATGATGCTCTGCACTTCCTCCACATTAACAGAGTCACTTTCAAAAATCTTGTGCAGAGTTTTAATCAGATCGTCCAGAGTTTCTGGCTTGATTACTTCGGTTTGCTCCATCTTAGCGGTTCTTCTGCGGCGCGAGTCTCACGGAGGAGTTTTTATATCGGGGTTTAATGGACTGAACCACTGCGAGAGAGAGGGGGGTCCGCGGGTCTGAACTACAGCTTTACTGCACTGATCGTGTGTAAACATGCACTCTCGGCCATGCAGGAGATGTAAATACACCATCACTACTTTAACAAACCAACATATGAGAGCAAATAAATATATTTTTGTTTCTTTATCGATCTTTACTAATGTCCCACCTCTTTTACAGTTTGGATCGACACGCTTTTTTATTCAGTAAGCTGAACTTTCTTCAAATTGTGTTATTACAGTAACTTCATATTTACCGGTAGTTATATCTCTAAATTGGTACCTTCACACATACAGTAAAAAGATAAAAGCGTAATAGCAGTGAATCTTTTTTTTTTTTTTTTATGGAAAAAGGGTAGATTTGTCCACGTACCATATTGTGCCGAAATAATAATGCTGATTCTTTAGAGATGTTCTAGAGTCTTTAATAGAAAGGAAAACCAGCAGATGAACTGACGGAAAATAAGAAGGAGAGAATATTTAATTATTTGTTTGTTTTAAAACTACAGAATGCTATTCTGCTTTGTAAAGTTTTCTCGTGTCCTAGATTTTTTCATATATTTGTGTGATCTTGCGCCATCATGTGGCCGATCATGAGCAATCAGGTTTATTTACAGTAGTTTAGGTGGACTTAGGGCCTGGGCTTGAGTTTATTTCCTACTTACGCTACAAACATCATTATGGAGTAGCACAAATGACATCAAAATTAAAATATGCTCTGAGGTTCCTAGAACAAATAATATGCAACATGCCTATAGTCAAAGTTTAGTAGTAGGCTAATATTAAATAGTCATTATAATACAATATATAATACAATATAATGCAGGGTGTGCTCTCTCAGTTGAGAGAAGATTAAAACTAATAATAAAGCCAAATAAATTCATTGCCATAGCTATCGGCCCTCTTATGTCAGATTCACAATCAGAATGCAAAGACACGGTGTATGGCTATTATGACCAAATAAAAGGAAGTCGGTATCAATAAAATCCATTTTTGGATTGACACTGTTTAGACATGGCATGTATGGATTTAAACAGCAAATTATAATTGCATAAATTATGTTAAGAGATTAATGTTTAAAATGTAAAAAATGTAATGTGGAAATATGAAATGATTGAAAAAAAATGAAATAAGTACATTTTAACTATGATACTAACACCGCCAGTAGGTGGCGGCAAATCTCCATCTTAATGAGGGAGTTGAGTCCTCTATTCAACCGATTCGCTCAAAAATCCTAATTCGTTTAACCTTGCAAACGACTGTATTTATGAATGGGTAGCCTATCATTTACTCCTCTGATTCTGTCAAAAATGCAGATATTTTGAGGAACAGAACACGTGTTGCTCGGAGGCGCAGCGGTTCTGCTGTTTGTTCTTTGACGAGCAAAAACAGAATTGACTCAGTAACTTTATTGAACTTTTGTATAAATGTCACAATTGCCACAAATTGCAAAAGCCTAATTGAAGTAAAAGTAGCCGATCGCAATGGAGCGGATGCGGATCAACACGCGTGTTATTCTTTGTGAAATAAAGATAAATATCAGATTGCGCCGTCTGATTATGGCCTGGAAGCTCTCAGTCGGAGAATATTAAGGCCCGGGTATTTTATTCCATCTTTCAAACTACTCGTGAGCGCGGAAAGACGCGTTCGGCACTCTAGTCTCTATTCTGGGCTGATTATAGCCCTCGCCTAACCCTAACACGGCTAATCATTTCTGGATATCTGGCAAACAAGTCAAGCCCAGTTTAGCCCAGTCTAGCCCAGTCAAACCCAGTCTAGCCCAGTCTAGCCCAGTCAAACCCAGTCTAGCTCAGTCTAGCTCAGTCAAGCCCAGTCAAACCCAGTCAAGCCCAGTCTAGCCCAGTCTAGCCCAGTCAAACCCAGTCAAACCCAGTCTAGCCCAGTCTAGCCCAGTCAAACCCAGTCAAGCCCAGTCTAGCCCAGTCTAGCCCAGTCAAAACCAGTCTAGCCCAGTCAAACCCAGTCTAGCGCAGTCTAGCCCAGTCAAACCCAGTCAAGCCCAGTCTAGCCCAGTCTAGCCCAGTCAAACCCAGTCAAACCCAGTCTAGCCCAGTCTAGCACAGTCAAACCCAGTCTAGCCCCGTCTAGCACACTCAAGCCGAGTCTAGCCCAGTCTAGCCCAGTCTAGCCCAGTCAAACCCAGTCTAGCCCAGTCTAGCCCAGTCAAACCCAGTCAAACCCAGTCTAGCCCAGTCTAGCCCAGTCAAACCCAGTCTAGCCCAGTCTAGCACACTCAAGCCGAGTCTAGCCCAGTCTAGCCCAGTCAATCCCAGTCAAACCCAGTCTAGCCCAGTCTAGCCCAGTCAAACCCAGTCAAACCCAGTCTAGCCCAGTCTAGCCCAGTCAAACCCAGTCTAGCCCAGTCTAGCACACTCAAGCCGAGTCTAGCCCAGTCTAGCCCAGTCTAGCCCAGTCAAGCCCAGTCAAACCCAGTCAAACCCAGTCAAGCCCAGTCAAGCCCAGTCTAGCACAGTCAAACCCAGTCTAATCCCAGTCTAGCACACTCAAGCCGAGTCTAGCCCAGTCTAGCCCAGTCAAACCCAGTCTAGCCCAGTCTAGCCCAGTCAAACCCAGTCAAACCCAGTCTAGCCAAGTCTAGCCCAGTCAAACCCAGTCAAACCCAGTTTAGCCCAGTCTAGCCCAGTCTAGCCCAGTCATGGGTGTAGGCCTACATTTTCAAAACTCTTAGTGCTAATTTCACAACTGTTACGAACTGCTCCGAAGGTTGAGGATCCAAATGCAGTTTATTAGAGTAATCCAAAATCCAGGCAAGGGTCATACACTGGCAGGCAGTCCATACAAACAAACAAATCCTTAGTGGGTGGTGTGGCGCAATGGATAAGACACATGCCTTTGGTGTGAGAGACCCGGGTTCGAATCCACTGTGAGACACCAATGTGTCCCTGAGCAAGACACTTAACCCCTAGTTGCTCCAGAGGCGTGCGACCTCTGACATATATAGCAATTGTAAGTCGCTTTGGATAAAAGCGTCAGCTAAATGAATAAATGTAAATGTAAATGTAAATCCAGAGGGTTAGACAGGAACGGGAAAACCAGGACACAGGCAGATATCAAAAACCAGGAACATGGACAACAGTGGAACCGCTCAGAAATGCAGTGTAACAACATACACAACTTCGCAGTGAGTGGGAGGATGAGCCAGGCTATATGGGGTGAGCTAAACAAGATGATGAGACACGGGTGGATGCAGTCCGGGATGATGAGTCCGGCAGTGAGTTATGGGAAATGTAGATGTGAGTGAATCATGAGTCAAGATAGTGATGTGGAGCGCCCTCTGGTGGCTCTCATGATAGTGTGATGTGGAGCGCCCTCTGGTGGCTCTCATGATAGTGTGATGTGGAGCACCCTCTGGTGGCTCTCATGATAGTGATGTGGAGCGCCCTCTGGTGGCTCTCATGATAGTGATGTGGAGCGCCCTCTGGTGGCTCTCATGATAGTGATGTGGAGCGCCCTCTGGTGGCTCTCATGATAGTGTGATGTGGAGTGCCCTCTGGTGGCTCTCATGATAGTGTGATGTGGAGCGCCCTCTGGTGGCTCTCAAGATAGTGATGTGGAGCGCCCTCTGGTGGCTCTCATGATAGTGTGATGTGGAGCGCCCTCTGGTGGCTCTCATGATAGTGATGTGGAGCGCCCTCTGGTGGCTCTCATGATAGTGATGTGGAGCGCCCTCTGGTGGCTCTCATGGTAGTGTGATGTGGAGCGCCCTCTGGTGGCTCTCATGATAGGGATGTGGAGCGCCCTCTGGTGGCTCTCATGATAGGGATGTGGAGCGCCCTCTGGTGGCTCTCAAGATAGTGATGTGGAGCGCCCTCTGGTGGCTCTCATGATAGTGTGATGTGGAGCGCCCTCTGGTGGCTCTCAAGATAGTGATGTGGAGCGCCCTCTGGTGGCTCTCATGATAGTGATGTGGAGCGCCCTCTGGTGGCTGTCATGATAGTGATGTGGAGCGCCCTCTGGTGGCTCTTATGATAGTGTGATGTGGAGCGCCCTCTGGTGGCTCTCATGATAGGGATGTGGAGCGCCCTCTGGTGGCTCTCATGATAGTGATGTGGAGCGCCCTCTGGTGGCTCTCATGATAGTGATGTGGAGTGCCCTCTGGTGGCTCTCAAGATAGTGATGTGGAGCGCCCTCTGGTGGCTCTCATGATAGTGATGTGGAGCGCCCTCTGGTGGCTCTCATGATAGTAATGTGGAGCGCCCTCTGGTGGCTCTCATGATAGTGATGTGGAGCGCCCTCTGGTGGCTCTTATGATAGTGTGATGTGGAGCGCCCTCTGGTGGCTCTCATGATAGTGATGTGGAGCGCCCTCTGGTGGCTCTCATGATAGTGATGTGGAGCGCCCTCTGGTGGCTCTCATGATAGTGTGATGTGGAGTGCCCTCTGGTGGCTCTCATGATAGTGTGATGTGGAGTGCCCTCTGGTGGCTCTCAAGATAGTGATGTGGAGCGCCCTCTGGTGGCTCTCATGATAGTGTGATGTGGAGCGCCCTCTGGTGGCTCTCATGATAGTGATGTGGAGCGCCCTCTGGTGGCTCTCATGATAGTGATGTGGAGCGCCCTCTGGTGGCTCTCATGGTAGTGTGATGTGGAGCGCCCTCTGGTGGCTCTCATGATAGGGATGTGGAGCGCCCTCTGGTGGCTCTCATGATAGGGATGTGGAGCGCCCTCTGGTGGCTCTCAAGATAGTGATGTGGAGCGCCCTCTGGTGGCTCTCATGATAGTGTGATGTGGAGCGCCCTCTGGTGGCTCTCAAGATAGTGATGTGGAGCGCCCTCTGGTGGCTCTCATGATAGTGATGTGGAGCGCCCTCTGGTGGCTGTCATGATA
>NC_137137.1:215000-220000 GCF_949319135.1 Squalius cephalus
CACGGCTCATGTGTGTGTGTGTGTGTGTGTGTGTGTGTGTGTGTGCGCAGGTTAATCGGCGGCTCGGAGAACAAGCTGATCTACCGACACTACGCCACCCTGTACTTCGTGTTCTGTGTGGACTCGTCGGAGAGCGAGCTGGGCATTCTGGACCTGATCCAGGTGTTGATGCGACGCTGAGGCTGATTGGGCAGTGTGATGATGATGATGATGATGTGATCATGTGACTGGCGTCGATCTCTCTGTGTCCGCAGGTGTTCGTGGAGACGCTGGACAAATGCTTCGAGAACGTGTGTGAGCTCGACCTGATCTTCCACATGGACAAGGTGACGAAACCAGCACTAAAGTCCCGATACACTCACGATCTGTTCCTCACTTACTGTCTGCGAAATCCCGACTCCGCCCACATCCCGACTCCACCCACACCTCGACAACTCCGCCCACACCCAGACACCGCCCACATCCTGACTCCGCCCACACCCCGACTCCACCCACACCCAGACACCGCCCACATCCTGACTCCACCCACATCCCCCGACTCCGCCCACATCCCCAACTCCACCCACACACAGACTCTCCCCACACCCAGACTCCGCCCACATCCTGACTCCACAAAATCCCGACTCCGCCCACACCCAGACTCTCCCCAGACCTAGACACCGCCCACATCCTGACTCCACCCACATCCCCGACTCCGCCCACATCCTGATTCCACCCACATCCCCCGACTCTGCCCACACCCAGACTTTCCCCTGACCCAGACACCACCCACATTCTGACTCCACCCACATCCCCGACTCCGCCCACATCCCCAAATCCACCCATACCCAGACACCGCCCACATCCCCGACTCCGCCCACATCCCAACTCCACCCACACCGCCCACATCCTGACTCCACCCACATCCCCGACTCCACCCACATCCCCAACTCCACCCACACCCAGACTCTCCCCACACCCAGACTCCGCCCACATCCTGACTCCACAAAATCCCGACTCCGCCCACACCCAGACTCTCCCCAGACCTAGACTCCACCCACATCCCCCGACTACACCCAGACTCTGCCCACACCCAGACACTGCCCACATCCTGACTCCACCCACATCCCCCGACTCTGCCCACACCCAGACTCTCCCCAGACCCAGACACCGCCCACATCCCCCGACTCCGCCCACATCCCCAACTCCACCCACACCCAGACACCGCCCACATCCCCCGACTCCGCCCACATCCCCAACTCCACCCACACCCAGACACCGCCCACATCCCCCGACTCCGCCCACATCCCCAACTCCACCCACACCCAGACACCGCCCACATCCTGACTCCACCCACATCCCCGACTCCACCCACATCCCCAACTCAACCCACACCCAGACACCGCCCACATCCCCTGACTCCGCCCACACCCAGACTCTCCCCACACCCAGACTCCGCCCACATCCTGACTCCACAAAATCCCGACTCCGCCCACACCCAGACTCTCCCCAGACCTAGACTCCACCCACATCCCCCGACTCTGCCCACACCCAGACTCTCCCCAGACCCAGACACCGCCCACATCCCCCGACTCCGCCCACATCCCCAACTCCACCCACACCCAGACACCGCCCACATCCTGACTCCACCCACATCCCACGACTCCGCCCACATCCCCAACTCCACCCACACCCAGACACCGCCCACATCCTGATTCCACCCACATCCCCCGACTCCGCCCACATCCTCAACTCCACCCACACCCAGACACCGCCCACATCCCCCGACTCCGCCCACATCCCCAACTCCACCCAGACTCTCCCCACACCCAGACTCCGCCCACATCCTGACTCCACAAAATCCCGACTCCGCCCACACCCAGACTCTCCCCAGACCTAGACACTGCCCACATCCTGACTCCACCCACATCCCCGACTCCGCCCACATTTAGATGAATATGTAAATATGTGCTGCTCACTTTTCTCTATAGCTAAAACACGCAACATAAAAGAGAAAACAGTGGTTCGGAAAGCATCTGATCAGTGATGTGGGTGTTTGCAGCAGCTCTGAGACTCACGTCACATTTATTCATACAGCACTTCATACAGTAGATCACTTTAAAGGGGATATATCATGAAAATTTGACTTTTTCCGTGTGTAAGTGCTATAATCGGGTCTCCAGTGCTCCAGTGCAACACAGAAAACATTGAACACAACACAGAAAAGTGCAACCCAGTAACTTTGTTTTGGTGAGCCTTTCTGACGCTGCACTCGCTACTGGTTATTCTGGGATTCTGGATGAGTGAGATTCACATGTTTTGTTATTGCCGGAGTTTCTGAAGCTCGTGTAAAGGCTCCGCCCTCTTCTGAACAGAGGCGGAGCTACAGCTTATTTGCATTTAAAGGGACACACACAAAAAGGGGCAAATTTGACAAGCTATAATAAATGATCTGGGGGGATTTTGAGCTGAAATTTCACAGACACACTCTGGGGACACCGTAGATTTATATCACATCTTGTGAAAAGTGGCATAATATGTCACCTTTAAATCAAGCTTTACAGAATTAAACATAGAAATAGTGTCAGCATCTCTTTAGAGCTGCTGTAAAGCCTAAACAATCTCTGTTACTGTAATCTCCTGTGATCACTGTAAAGCTGCTGTGAGTAGTATTGTCAGTATTGTGAAAGCGCTGTATAAATGAAGGTGATGTCACTTCCTGCAGGTTCACAACATCCTGGCTGAGATGGTGATGGGGGGGATGGTGCTGGAGACCAACATGAGCGAAATCATCACGCAGGCGGAAGCGCAAACCAAGATGGAGAAATCTGAGGTGAGGCGACACGTGTCAGTCTGTGCGCAGGCATGTCTGTGTGCGTGTGTGTGTGTGTGGAACGCATGTCCCAGAATGCCGTTCTGTGATGCCTTGGTCCTGAGCGTCTGCTGCTGCTGAACTGAAGACTGTCTGTGGGATTCCTTGCTTTTCCCATCGAGAGGAAACAAACTGAACCGCGTTGCATCATCTCACGAGGCTCCGATCATCTTCATCTCTCACACACACACACACACACACACACACACACACACACACATCAAACCAGGAGAGAAGCAGCGTGTGTGTGTGTCAGTGAAATCAGGATGTGTATCTGTGCTCGTTTCTAACGCTGCGTTTATCCTGATGTTATCCAGCTCTCGACTCATAGTGGGAATGTCACGGACAAACGCCATATTTTTCAATTCATGCAACGATTAAGATTTATTTAAGATATATTGATGAAGATGTTTTGCATTGGTTGGAGCTGATGACTTCAGTCCGGTCTCTCCTGTCCTCTCATGTCTCTATAATAAAGGCAAAAATGACAAAAATAAATCATAAACATTAATTTGTGACAATTAACCCCTAAATTCTCTTGACTGGTAATGCAATAATGAAAATCATCTCGAAACATGACGGACATCCTACATACAAACCATCCAGATGTTCACACTGCAAACAGCTTTAAAGAGGATCTGTTGTGCTTTCCTCGTCTTCATCTGTGTTTAGTGTGTGATGATCATGAAGAAGCTCCAGCTCTTCTCTATATCAGTGTCAGTGTTCCTGAACTCCTGAAACGCCTCCATTAGTCTTGAGTTTCTTCCGGGAACGAACACGTCACAATATTCCTCATTATAATAATTAATGCGCAGAATAAAGGGGCGGGGCCTGGTTGAGTTAGTCAGTAGTGTGTTAAACTGGCGGTTATGGTAATTAAGGGCGGGTCATTTCCCAAACACACTCGAAGCGCCGACCAATCACAGCACACTGCTCCAGCCAACCAATCAGAGCACAGTGTGCTTTCAGGAGGAGGGGCTTCATAGAGACAGGAAGTAAACAGAGTGTTACTGACAGACTGGGAAGAGAGGAGCCGCAACAATGGAGAATATGAGGAGAATAATCAACATTACAGCAGGAAAACCTGTTCTAGTAGAGCCTGAAACATCAGGGCATAATAGGTCCTCTTTAATGCTTAAATGTATTGTGATCTGAGTGGATCTGACAGATAGAGACCCACCGCAGACCAGCATGACTGATGGAGTGTGTGTGTGTGTGTGTGTGTGTGTGTGTGTGTGGTGGGTCTCAGCTCTTGTGTGTGTGAAGTGTGTTGATCTGCTGTAACTGTGTCTCTTCACTCTTTCCTGACTGTCTCCAGCTCTTTGCGTTTCTCTCTTTCTGCAGACGTTTATCTTTCAGTGTCCCAGACAGGACAGGTAGACACAGGTAGGGCTGAACGCCACTCTCAATGACACTCACACTGAGGACACACACCCCCTGCGTAACACACACACACACACACACACACACACACACAACAAACACTCGGACTGATCAGAACCGGCTCGGATCCAACAGATGTTCAGACACACTATCAGTCGAACGTTTGGGATCTGTCAGATTATTCATGTTTTTAAAGAAAGTCTGCGTTTAAAATACAGTAAAACAGTGAAATATTATTATAATGTAAATCATCTGTTTTCTATGTGAATATATAGTAAAGTGTAATTTATTCCTGTGATCAAAGCTGAATGTTCAGCATCATTACTCCAGTCTTCAGTGTCACATGATCCTTCAGAAATCACTCTAATATGAGGATCTGATGCTCAAGAAACATTTATGATTATTATCAGTGTTGAAAACAGTTTTTACATTTGTATTTCAGGATTCTTTGATGAATAGAAAGTTCAAAAGAACAGCATTTATCTGAAATATAAGCTTTTGTAACATTATAAGTGTCTTTACTGTAATTTTGTAACAATTTAACCCATCCTTGATGAATAAAAGTATATTGATTTATTTTATTTCTTTCCCAATAAAAATTAAATTAAAATTCTTACTAACCTCAGACTTTTGAACGGTAGTGTTTAATGTTACAAAAGATTAATGTTCTTTCTATTCATCAAAGAATCCTGAAATACAAATGTAAAAACTGTTTTCAACACTGATAATAATCATAAATGTTTCTTGATCATCAGATCCTCATATT
>NC_137137.1:230000-245000 GCF_949319135.1 Squalius cephalus
TTCTGCTCAGTTCTCCACAGTTCTCCAGAGTTCTGCTCAGTTCTCCACAGTTCTCCAGAGTTCTGCTCAGTTCTCCACAGTTCTCCACAGTTCTGCTCAGTTCTCCACAGTTCTCCAGAGTTCTGCTCAGTTCTCCACTGTTCTGCTCAGTTCTCCACAGTTCTGCTCAGTTCTCCACAGTTCTGCTCAGTTCTCCACAGTTCTGCTCAGTTCTGCTCAGTTCTCCACAGTTCTCCAGAGTTCTGCTCAGTTCTCCACAG
Source organism: Squalius cephalus (assembly GCF_949319135.1). NCBI lineage: Eukaryota > Metazoa > Chordata > Actinopteri > Cypriniformes > Leuciscidae > Squalius > Squalius cephalus. The sequence goes on from NC_137137.1 coordinate 230,261, forward strand.
TTCTGCTCAGTTCTCCACAGTTCTCCAGAGTTCTGCTCAGTTCTGCTCAGTTCTGCTCAGTTCTCCACAGTTCTGCTCAGTTCTGCTCAGTTCTCCACAGTTCTCCACAGTTCTGCTCAGTTCTCCACAGTTCTGCTCAGTTCTCCACAGTTCTGCTCAGTTCTGCTCAGTTCTCCACAGTTCTCCACAGTTCTCCACAGTTCTCCACAGTTCTCCACAGTTCTGCTCAGTTCTGCTCAGTTCTCCACAGTTCTCCACAGTTCTCCACAGTTCTCCACAGTTCTGCTCAGTTCTGCTTAGTTCTCCACAGTTCTGCTCAGTTCTCCACAGTTCTGCTCAGTTCTCCACAGTTCTCCACAGTTCTGCTCAATTCTGCTCAGTTCTCCACAGTTCTCCAGAGTTCTGCTCAGTTCTCCACAGTTCTCCACAGTTCTGCTCAGTTCTCCACAGTTCTCCAGAGTTCTGCTCAGTTCTCCACTGTTCTGCTCAGTTCTCCACAGTTCTGCTCAGTTCTCCACAGTTCTGCTCAGTTCTCCACAGTTCTGCTCAGTTCTGCTCAGTTCTCCACAGTTCTCCAGAGTTCTGCTCAGTTCTGCTCAGTTCTCCACAGTTCTGCTCAGTTCTCCACAGTTCTCCAGAGTTCTGCTCAGTTCTGCTCAGTTCTCCAGAGTTCTGCTCAGTTCTGCTCAGTTCTGCTCAGTTCTCCACAGTTCTGCTCAGTTCTCCACAGTTCTGCTCAGTTCTGCTCAGTTCTCCACAGTTCTCCAGAGTTCTGCTCAGTTCTGCTCAGTTCTCCACAGTTCTGCTCAGTTCTCCACAGTTCTGCTCAGTTCTCCACAGTTCTCCACAGTTCTGCTCAATTCTGCTCAGTTCTCCACAGTTCTCCAGAGTTCTGCTCAGTTCTCCACAGTTCTCCACAGTTCTGCTCAGTTCTCCACAGTTCTCCAGAGTTCTGCTCAGTTCTCCACTGTTCTGCTCAGTTCTCCACAGTTCTGCTCAGTTCTCCACAGTTCTGCTCAGTTCTGCTCAGTTCTCCACAGTTCTGCTCAGTTCTCCACAGTTCTGCTCAGTTCTCCACAGTTCTCCACAGTTCTGCTCAGTTCTCCACAGTTCTGCTCAGTTCTCCACAGTTCTCCAGAGTTCTGCTCAGTTCTCCAGAGTTCTGCTCAGTTCTGCTCAGTTCTGCTCAGTTCTGCTCAGTTCTGCTCAGTTCTGCTCAGTTCTCCACAGTTCTCCACAGTTCTCCACAGTTCTCCACAGTTCTGCTCAGTTCTGCTCAGTTCTCCACAGTTCTGCTCAGTTCTCCACAGTTCTGCTCAGTTCTCCACAGTTCTCCACAGTTCTCCACAGTTCTGCTCAGTTCTGCTCAGTTCTCCACAGTTCTGCTCAGTTCTCCACAGTTCTGCTCAGTTCTCCACAGTTCTGCTCAGTTCTCCACAGTTCTCCACAGTTCTCCACAGTTCTCCACAGTTCTGCTCAGTTCTCCACAGTTCTCCAGAGTTCTGCTCAGTTCTCCACTGTTCTGCTCAGTTCTCCACAGTTCTGCTCAGTTCTCCACAGTTCTGCTCAGTTCTGCTCAGTTCTCCACAGTTCTGCTCAGTTCTCCACAGTTCTGCTCAGTTCTCCACAGTTCTGCACAGTTCTGCTCAGTTCTCCACAGTTCTGCTCAGTTCTCCACAGTTCTGCTCAGTTCTCCACAGTTCTGCTCAGTTCTGCTCAGTTCTCCACAGTTCTGCTCAGTTCTCCACAGTTCTGCTCAGTTCTCCACAGTTCTGCTCAGTTCTCCACAGTTCTGCTCAGTTCTCCACAGTTCTGCTCAGTTCTCCACTGTTCTGCTCAGTTCTCCACAGTTCTGCTCAGTTCTCCACAGTTCTGCTCAGTTCTGCTCAGTTCTCCACAGTTCTGCTCAGTTCTCCACAGTTCTGCTCAGTTCTCCACAGTTCTCCACAGTTCTGCTCAGTTCTCCACAGTTCTCCACAGTTCTGCTCAGTTCTCCACAGTTCTGCTCAGTTCTCCACAGTTCTCCACAGTTCTGCTCAGTTCTCCACAGTTCTGCTCAGTTCTCCACAGTTCTCCACAGTTCTGCTCAGTTCTGCTCAGTTCTCCACAGTTCTGCTCAGTTCTCCACAGTTCTCCACAGTTCTCCACAGTTCTGCTCAGTTCTCCACAGTTCTGCTCAGTTCTCCACAGTTCTGCTCAGTTCTCCACAGTTCTGCTCAGTTCTCCACAGTTCTCCACAGTTCTCCACAGTTCTCCACAGTTCTGCTCAGTTCTCCACTGTTCTGCTCAGTTCTCCACAGTTCTGCTCAGTTCTCCACAGTTCTGCTCAGTTCTGCTCAGTTCTCCACTGTTCTGCTCAGTTCTGCTCAGTTCTCCACAGTTCTGCTCAGTTCTGCTCAGTTCTCCACAGTTCTGCTCAGTTCTGCTCAGTTCTCCACAGTTCTCCACAGTTCTCCACAGTTCTGCTCAGTTCTCCACTGTTCTGCTCAGTTCTCCACAGTTCTGCTCAGTTCTCCACAGTTCTCCACAGTTCTGCTCAGTTCTCCACTGTTCTGCTCAGTTCTCCACAGTTCTGCTCAGTTCTCCACAGTTCTGCTCAGTTCTCCACAGTTCTGCTCAGTTCTGCTCAGTTCTCCACAGTTCTGCTCAGTTCTCCACAGTTCTGCTCAGTTCTCCACAGTTCTGCTCAGTTCTGCTCAGTTCTCCACAGTTCTGCTCAGTTCTCCACAGTTCTGCTCAGTTCTCCACAGTTCTGCTCAGTAGGGCTGCACGATTCTTGCTAAAATGTGAATCACGATTTTTCTCCATGGGAATTGAGATCACGATTCTCTTACACGATTCTCATTTTTTCAACCAAAATGTATTGCACTTAAGTACAAAACAACAACAACAACAACAACAACAAAAAAACATAGGACATTCAGTATAATAAAGTGCAGGAGTAACAAAAAATTGTCTCTTTTCTTTATTTTAGACCCCTTAAAGTGAATAATTTTAAAGCTTTATGTTGTTGAACATAAGAGAACATTAACATATACAATAATAAATAAAAATAACTAAATAGAACCTGTGATTTTTGCTCCATTTGGCACAGAATGTACATAGTACTTACATCTACTGTGTTTACGGGAATACGCGACTTGGCATTTTGAAATATTTCTGTGTTTATTTGGCCGTTTAGGCGCACAACCGGAGACAAAGACTGCTTGTCCGTGTTGCGCTCGGAGCGCGCGCACAGCATCCTGTCAGTATAATTCAGTTCTCTTTCGCGACTTATCGCGCTTTTTATATTTAATTTCAATATAATGCACATCCTGCTCTTTTCTTTCTCATTCATTCACGTTTTGTTTTTAATAACTTTAAACAGGATCATCAACTGAAATCTGCGCGGATTATCAAAAATACGACACATTTATAGGACATAAAAGAGTCTCTGCGGCAAAAGTGAAAGTAAAAGCACAGCAAAGCACGCGTTTCAATTAGGATATATTAAAGTTTATATAGCCTAAGCCTACTTTTACATTTTCGCTGCTGTTCTAAAATGGTTTTCGCCATTACCTTAAACAAGCTGCAGCTGCTTGAATCCAGTGCAGGAGCTGTAGGTTACCATTTACCACAGAAACGTAAGCGGTTAGTTGATTGCTGTGGTGACTCGTGACACTCGCGAACAGCACTGAACACGCACTTTTGCCGGTAGGCCTACAACTTGAATATTATTATTATTATCATACACTTTTCATTAACTTCGGTAGGCTATACAACAAGGGAATTGTAATTGGCTGCTTTTTCTGCAGAGAGCCGATCTTTGTTGATGTGTCTTAATTTATTTTTTTAGTTTGTTGGTAAAGGGTGAGAGAGCTTGCGAGCCACATGATTTTTGTCAAAGAGCCAGGTACAGGTATGGCTCGCGAGCCATAGGTTCCGTTCCCAACCACTAGTGTACACGAATCGTCGGTCAGCCATCACAACCCTATTTTGTTATTGTGTGAGTGTGACCAATAATAACGCGTGAATGCAGCATGATCTGAATGCAGGCCATACCCGGAAGTGAATCGCCATCATTAAGAAATGAGATCGCATCTATGTCTGAATCGAGATCGTGATTTTTTTTCCGATTAATCGTGCAGCCCTACTGCTCAGTTCTCCACAGTTCTCCAGAGTTCTGCTCAGTTCTGCTCAGTTCTCCACAGTTCTCCAGAGTTCTCCACAGTTCTGCTCAGTTCTCCACAGTTCTGCTCAGTTCTCCACAGTTCTGCTCAGTTCTCCACAGTTCTGCTCAGTTCTCCACAGTTCTCCAGAGTTCTCCACAGTTCTGCTCAGTTCTCCACAGTTCTGCTCAGTTCTCCACAGTTCTGCTCAGTTCTCCACAGTTCTCCAGAGTTCTCCACAGTTCTGCTCAGTTCTCCACAGTTCTGCTCAGTTCTCCACAGTTCTGCTCAGTTCTGCTTAGTTCTCCACAGTTCTGCTCAGTTCTCCACAGTTCTGCTCAGTTCTCCACAGTTCTGCTCAGTTCTCCACAGTTCTGCTCAGTTCTCCACAGTTCTCCAGAGTTCTGCTCAGTTCTCCACTGTTCTGCTCAGTTCTCCACAGTTCTGCTCAGTTCTCCACAGTTCTGCTCAGTTCTCCACAGTTCTGCTCAGTTCTCCACAGTTCTCCAGAGTTCTCCACAGTTCTGCTCAGTTCTCCACAGTTCTGCTCAGTTCTCCACAGTTCTGCTCAGTTCTGCTTAGTTCTCCACAGTTCTGCTCAGTTCTCCACAGTTCTGCTCAGTTCTCCAGAGTTCTGCTCAGTTCTCCACAGTTCTGCACAGTTCTGCTCAGTTCTCCACAGTTCTGCTCAGTTCTGCTCAGTTCTCCACAGTTCTCCACAGTTCTGCTCAGTTCTCCACAGTTCTGCTCAGTTCTCCACAGCTCAGTTCTCCACAGTTCTGCTCAGTTCTCCACAGTTCTGCTCAGTTCTCCACAGTTCTCCAGAGTTCTGCTCAGTTCTCCACTGTTCTGCTCAGTTCTCCACAGTTCTGCTCAGTTCTCCACAGTTCTGCTCAGTTCTCCACAGTTCTCCAGAGTTCTGCTCAGTTCTCCACAGTTCTGCTCAGTTCTCCACAGTTCTGCTCAGTTCTGCTCAGTTCTCCACAGTTCTGCTCAGTTCTCCACAGTTCTGCTCAGTTCTCCACAGTTCTGCACAGTTCTGCTCAGTTCTCCACAGTTCTGCTCAGTTCTCCACAGTTCTGCTCAGTTCTCCACAGTTCTGCTCAGTTCTCCACAGTTCTCCACAGTTCTGCTCAGTTCTCCACAGTTCTGCTCAGTTCTCCACAGTTCTCCACAGTTCTCCACAGTTCTGCTCAGTTCTCCACAGTTCTGCTCAGTTCTCCACAGTTCTGCTCAGTTCCCTTTCAGTTGAGAACGTCAGACGTAGTCGGCGTCGACTGAATGGGAACACGCTAGGCAGCCAATTGTCTTTGAGCATGCGAGCACGAGCAAATGAAATTTTGCGAAGATTTGCATCACACACTCCGCCCAGTGTTGCGGGTATAAATACGGAAGTGGATGCACGCACTAGTTGCTTTTTGCTTCGGAGCCGTTCGATGGTGTCTGAAGAGTGTTCTGAGTATTTCTACGTGCGAGTGTGTCGGTGTTCTTCTGGAAAAGACTCTCCCAGTGCTGGTGGTTTCTACAGCGCGGTGCAGCGGTGGTCGCGAGCTTTGAGCTCTCAACTGCTGTTTTAACAGCAACAAAGTAATTGTTTGTTTGTGTGTTGACGGTTGGTTGAGGGCGAGAAAGTGAGTGCTTCACTGTCTCAGTTCGCTGAGATAAGTGTTGCCGTGGTCATTCCCTGTGTGCTCCGGCACTGGTGACGGGTCCCATTTTCTAAAATAGCAACACGGGTGTGAGTGTGTCTTTTTCAAGATACCATTCCATCCGTGCGTTTCTGGGTGCGGTAAGGCTCTGTCCCCCTCTGATGGTCACGAAAGCTGTATCACGTGTCTGGGCTTACAGCACGCTGAGGCAGCTTTGGTGGAATTTGCGGGAATATGACCATCTCGGCGTTGAGGTCAAGACTCGTTCGTTCATGAAGGTGCAGTCCCCATCCCCAGGCCCCGCTCTAGTGTTGCTTCTGGGTTACCTTCCCAGAGGAAACCTTGAATGCCGCCTGGATTGGGTGACCTGAGGATTACGGTGAGGGGTAATCCACCCGGCAAAGCCCCATGGATCCCTCCCTCCTCCCTCACGCCGCAGCCGGTGGAGGCCTCCGATGAGCGCGCTGGTCCCTCTGTAGTGGACCGACCAGCCGTCTCTTTCGGTGCCCCTCCAGAGGACAGGATGTCTATCGCTGCATCGAAAGGGGAGCTGGGCTCTGGAGATGATGACCCGGCTGCGCTGCCTCCCTCTGGGAGACCAGCATTGCCCGAGCTGGATCCAGAGATGTCAGCTATGATGAAAAGGACCGCTAAGGCGGTAGGGCTTGTGTGGAAAGAACCACCGTGTCCCGAGCCGTCTCGGTTGGATGATTGGTTTCTCGGAGCGGGCCGGTCTGGCTCTCAGCCCGCAGCTCCGGTTCCATTCTTTCCTGAAGTGCATGAGAAGTTGACGAAGGCATGGATGGTACCTTTCTCTGCCAAAAACCGCCTGAGTAGCTCCTCCCCCCTCACTACCCTTGTTGGAGGAGCGGCTAAGGGATATGAGGTGATCTCTCAGGTGGAGCGGTCAGTCGCGATGCAGCTGTGTCCGGCGACCGCTGCCTCTTGGAGGGGGAATCCTCGTCTCCCCTCTAAGGCCTGTAAGTTCTCATCCGCTCTGACGGGCAAGGCTTACAAAGCATGTGGGCAAGCTGCTTCTTCTCTGCATGCCATGGCGCTCCTGCAGGTCCATCAGACCCAGGCGCTCATGAACATGCACGAGGGTAGTCCAGACCGTGAGCTCATGGGTGAGCTCTACACTGCTACCGATCTTGCCCTCCGGGGTACGAAGGTTGCAGCTAGCGCGATCGGTCTGGCAATGTCCACCCTTGTGGTCTAGGAACGCCATCTCTGGCTCTACCTGGCGGACATGAGAGAGGCGGACAAGGTTCGGTTCCTGGACGCTCCCATTCCGGAGGTTGGGTTATTTGGCGACGCGGTAGAGAGCTTTGCCCAGCAGTTCTCTGCCGCCCAGAAGCAGACGGAGGCCATCCGGCACATCCTGCCCCGACGGCCTGCTGCTGCCTCCACCCGGTCGTCGGCGGTAGATCCTCCGCCTGCTCGTCGCCGAGGGCGTCCGCCTGCAGCTGCCTCCGCTCCTGCTGGTGGCAAGCGAGGTGGCAAGCGACAGTGGAAACGCTGACCTGAGCGGACCACCCAGGGATGGAGGGTTGCTCTGGGAGATGGTCACCGATCCACTCCCTTCATCCGGTGCAGGGCCGGGTGAAGCTTTTTTGTTTTATGTGTGTGTCTGTTCCGCCGCTGGCCAGCGGTACCCACATATTCAAAGAAAGAGCAATTCTCTATTCCTGGGCTCCAAGAGGGCTAGTCTGTTGGTGTGTGACGAGTGAGCAGGCCAGAAAAAATAGGTGTAATGAAGCGACCTTAGAAGCTTCTGACTTCAAGGAGAAGGTGGTGGGCGATTTGCAACATGCGAGGGGAGCACGGCTCAATGGTCGCAATGTTGTCAGAACAGTACAAGCTTGCTGAGCAGCAGTGTCTCGAAGCGAGGGACTGTACGCAACTCTAGGCAATGAATTACACCCCTCAGCCCCCTCTTTTTCTCCAGCTGGCAGCTGGGTGTGTTTGAGGACCCGGTCATCCGCCTTCTCACGCTTCCCCTGCCACTCAGTGGAGTCAGGTAAGTGTTGCACAGCACACTCAGATCCCGCTTCGGGCCGCCTTCGGGCCTCTCGAGCCGGATCCCTGTCCTCCACCTCGCTGCCCCACCTTGGGTACGTCTGTGGTTCCTGGCCCCTGGTCCGGAGTCTTTGTCGAAGTCTAAAACGCTTCCAACCGATGCCCAGCCTGGCCTCATTCGGTACCTTCAGACCCAGCTTGCGATCCATTTCGCTCGGCTTCCACCGGGCTCAGTGATATTCATCATACCTAGGTGTTGAGCAAGAGCTCCTGTCCTGTGTGTGTGCGCCGCAGGCCTACTGGCGAAGGACGCGTGCTAGCCGTTCCCTCGAGCCGTTATGGAGTCTGGCTTTAGAGCCTGCACTTCATTGTACCCTTATTATGTGGTGGGTTACGACCATCTTGGTTCTGTGTCAACTAATACGGGCCCATTTTCGAAAGCCTCCATTCACTTGTAAACACAGAGTTGCATTTTCAATGCCCCGTCCCCAAGCTTGGTGTGCAGCGTTCGATCTGAAAGACGTGTACTTCAGATCTCTATCCTTCCGCTCCACAGGCTTACTGTGTTCTTGCGTTTGAAGGTACGAAGTATCAGTACATGGTCCTACCCTTTCGAGTGCTCCATAGCCAGTTGGGTCCTCAGGTCAACTGGGAAAGAGTAATCTCGCCCCGATTCCGAGTTTCTCTTTTCTAGTGTGGAGGTGATCTCGGTCTAGCACATCTCTCAAGTGAGGTGTGCCAGCTCAGTGCTATGTAGAAGTGAGAAAGGGTCCCACTGAAACTTTCAGAGGCTCCTGGGGCATATAGCAAATGCAGCCGCACGGCTTCCTCCATATGAGACTGCCTCAGCACTGGCTCCATGGCCGAGTCTCTAAGGTGGCCGTGGCAGAGCGACACGCTTCACTGGCCTGTCGCCAAACCCTCAGCCCATAAGCAGACCTTTGTTTCCCCGGGCCAGTCGCTCCTGGGACAAGAGTCCTCCAAATGATGGCTGAGGGGCCACGTATAAAGGGCATGCAGTAACAGAGCTCTGGGCGCCCTCTGACTGCATTGGCATTCATTGCCTCGAGTTGCGTACAGTCCCTCGCTTCGAGACACCACTGCTCAGCGACCTTGTACTGTTCTGACAACATTGCGACCGTTGAGCTGTGCTCCCCTCGCATGTTGCAACTCGCCCGCCACCTTCTCCTTGGAGTCAGAAGCTTCTAAGGTCGCTTCATTCCACCTATTTTTTCTGGCCTGCTAACTCGTGCCGGTCACATGCCTCACGACAGCCTCCGGTCCGGATACAGTGGAGACTCCATCCCCAGCTGGCCAGCTGTTCGGACCACTTCGGGGCCGCACAGCCACGTCTGTTGCCCCTCCGAACTCGTCCTACGCCAGTTGTTTCTTCTCTTGTCTGAGCGGATATCCCTCGACAAAGACTCTGGCCACAGCTGGCCCTGGGCTCCGCAGAAATGTGTTCCCCAGTGAGCCTTCTTGCACTATGGTGCTTAAATCAGGAAGAGAACAAGTTCAGTGATCTTAATCACACCAGGTGTTGAGCAGAAATGCTCCTGAAGCTCAGTGAATTCCATCACACTCACGTGTTGAGCAGAGATGCTCCTGATGTTCAGTGATCCCCTTTCACATCTGGTGTTGAGCATTGCTCCTGTCTTGTGCAGTGGAGCTGGTCTTGTTAGTTGCCCCTTATTGGTGTGCCTGGAATTTGGCCGGCTAACTCTCACAAGTTGAGACCCCGGTCTGAATGTGTGCCCAAGGTTCCTACCTCTCCTACGGGACCAGGTGGTGAGCCTGCAAGCGCTGCCCCGGAGGAGGCAGACCCAGCCCTGGCTTTTCTCTATCCGTCCGTCTCACTGCGGATATATGTGATCAGAATGCAAAGCCTAGACCTTAGACCAGCTCTATCTGTTATGGAAACCAGCAGAAGGGAAGACTGTTTCCAAGCTGAGGTTGGCCCACTTCAGAGTGATTGCCTTCGTCTTGGTGAGAAATTCCAAGATGCACGTGCCACCTGGGCGGTGAGCTCCTCCTAAGTGAGAATACTGCTCCCTCCTAGGCCTTGGCATACAGTGCCTCGCTGAACAGATGTTAAATAGGGTTGGGGGCTGGGCGACACCTATACACATCTAGCGTGTGTCTCGAACTGTTGCTTCCCGTGGACTCCCTTCACATGAAGCCAGTTTCACCGTAAGCACAGTTCGAAGTGTCGGCTTGCTGCGCCATTCCCTTCCTATGTACTGTATACGTGCGCAATTTTGCTCCAGTAGAGTTCCCCTTAACAGAACCCTGTTGAGTTCCTCCATACCCTGCGGCATCGGACGTGGCGGAGCGTCCGAAGCCAGGCCTACCACTCGTATGCACTAGTGGAACCTGTGTTAGGCTGAATCCATATGTTGTGATCCCTACGGCGATCCCATATGTGTATTATTCCACGGTACAGCTCCCTGCGGTAAGCACGTGTCTTCCCTCATTCTGCCATCACTGTTGGTTGATCCTCCCCCCTGTTTAGGCTGGAGTCATCCCAGTGACATTTCCATATGTTGTACTGCCTGGTCAGCCGCCCAGTCCATATGTGTATCTCCCACATGCTACCTCCCTTCGGCCAGGATGTGGTTTCCGCAGCGTACTTTTCCTTCCTTGACAAGGTACGCTATCCCAGTGGTCCTGTAGGAACAGCAGTTGACTTCCCTGGCCTAAGCCTCACCTTCTCCGCCTCAGAATTGCGGGGGGAATTGAAGCTTTCCTTGATTCCTTCCTCCTCAAGGAATTGAGGCTTTTACCCAGGCACTGGAAGGTGGCAGCTCTAGTGGCGTTTTCCAGGGACAAAGATCCCATTCAGTCGAGGTCGACTACGTCTGACGTTCTCGATTGAATGGGAACGTTCTGGTTGCGTATGCAACCCACCGTTCCCTGAAGGAGGGAACGGAGGACGTAGTCCCTTTGCCACTATAGCTGGACCACCACTGACCGAGTTCTCACGGCTCCTCAGCGTAAAGCAACTAGTGCGTGCATCCACTTCCGTATTTATACCCGCTCCGCGGGGCGGAGTGTGTGATACAAATCACGCACGCAAAATTTCATTTGCTTGTGCTCGCATGCTCGAAGACAATTGGCTCCCTAGCATGATCCCATTCAGTCGTCGTCGACTACGTCCTCCGTTCCCTCCTTCAGGGAATGGTGGGTTGCATACGCAACCAGGACGTTCTGCTCATTTCTCCACAGTTCTCCACAGTTCTGCTCAGTTCTCCACAGTTCTGCTCAGTTCTCCAGAGTTCTGCTCAGTTCTCCACAGTTCTGCTCAGTTCTCCACAGTTCTGCTCAGTTCTCCAGAGTTCTGCTCAGTTCTCCACAGTTCTGCTCAGTTCTCCACAGTTCTGCTCAGTTCTCCTCGTTTCACCCAGTCTGAGTTCTGTCTGATGAATCTGTCCTGAACCTGGTAATTTTGATAAATTACAGACTGTTTAAGAGCAGCTTCACAGTAATAAACAGTGTTAATGATGCATATTTCATAAGTTATGAGAGAAATTCAATTTCAGCTGTAAAGCAGCTCTAAAAACACAATCATTATCCAGCTCAAGTCTTTCTCGTCTTATAGTGTCAGTGCAGTCAGATCAATAATAATACTGGATATTAAGAGTCTTTTTAAAGTATAAAGTAGTGCTGAAACTCTAACATCAGTGCAGGTCATCAGAACAGAACGGGTGTTTGTTGTATGTTGGTTTCAGGACGAGTTATTATGGATTTCATATTTACAGTCAAACCAACATTTATTCAGACACCTTCAACATGTCTCACATTATCTCAGTTTATTCGCTATAGTTTAGAGAATGGTAATGAAATATGAGCAGAACTCAGTTGATATTTGACTGGTTTTGTCCGTCCTTCTGTTAGACTGTCTCACATGAATTATGTTGAATATCTGTCAGCTGTTAAATTTAACTACACAATTAGATAATACCAGTTTAGCTCAACCAATCACCAAGCAATGCTTCATTGTGTTCAGTCTGTGTGTAAAAAGAGCATTAGCAATTAAAGAAAACACACTTCAGCAAAACATGATCAGCTCAAAGTGTCCGAATCATTTTGGTCCCAAATTGTCACTGGTAGTCTCTGTATGAAGAATATTTGGGTGTAATATGTCACAGTTTACTTTATTTTGCTCTCCTCACTTACATAAGTGAACTATAGTGTCCTGATCACACTAGTGGAACAATATCAAAATCTGGTGTCTGAATAATTTTTGGTTTGACTGTGTGTGTTATTAATGTGTGATGGCTGCTGAATATGAAGATCTTTCACCGTGCCATCTGTGTTCCCGGTGTGTGTTCCCGGTGTGTGTTCCCGGTGTGTGTTCAGCTGGATCAGGTGTCGTGGCAGCTCAGTCTTCTCATGGCCCGGTCGGATCAGAGCCGGCTGAAAGAACCGCACGCCGTGATCAATCTGGGGCTCCGGTCAGAAGATGAGGTAAAAACTCGTTGGAACCTTCTGTGTGTGTCTGTGTGTCTGTGTGTGTTTGTGTGTGTGTGTGTGTGTGTGTGTGTGTGTGTGTGTCTCTGTGTGTGTGTGTATGTGTGCCCTTGTTTATATTACATTGTGGGGACCAAATGTCCCCATAAGAATAGTAAAACCTGAGATCACCTACATTACCAGCCAGCGGTCCCCACTTTTCAAAAGGCTTATAAATCACACAGGATGAGTTGTTTTGAGAAAGTAAAAATGCAGAATGTTTCCTGTGATGGGCAGGTTTAGGGGCAGGGGCAGTGTGTGTGTGTGTGTGTGTGTGTGTGTGTGTGTGTGTGTGTGTGTGTGTGATGGGTAGGTTTAGGGGCAGGGGCAGTGTAAGGGGATAGAATGTACAGTTTGTACGGTATAAAAACCATTACGTCTATGGAGAGTCCCCACAAAGATAGTGAACCAGACGTGTGTGTGTGTGTGTGTGTGTGTGTGTGTGTGTGTGTGTGTCTGTGTCTGTGTCTGTGTGTGTGTGTGGTGTGTGTGTGTGTGTGTGTGTGTGTCCGAGTGTGTGTGTGTGTGTGTGTGTGTGTGTGTGTGTGTGTGTCTGTGTCTGTGTCTGTGTCTGTGTGTGTGTGTGGTGTGTGTGTGTGTGTGTGTGTGTGTGTGTGTCTGTCTGATGATCTCAGTGTCTCTCTCTGAGCTGCAGTTCGTGTGTGTGTCAGATGGTGGCGCTGTGGCTGCGCGTGTGTTTCTCAGAGTCAGAGAAGCAAACGTTTCAGAAGTGTGTTTTCTTCTCGTGAGGAAGTGAACTGATTCTCCATCAGGAACAGATGAAGACACTCATCAAGCATCTGGTTCGACTGCTGACATCATTTCCTGTCAGTGTGTTTCTGTGCTGGTCATGACCTCTGACCCCTGAAGCCCTTCAGTTCAGCACTGACAGAAATTAACTGGTGACATTTGATAATTCAATAGATTTCCAGGGGTGTTTCATCTAAATGAGGGAAATTAATTATATTCTTATTAGATGTATGCATCATCTTTTATGTCAAATTCATACATTTAATCAGTAAATATCAATTAGAACGCTATAGGCTGTTAACAATCAGATGAAAACATTAATGTTTTTAAAATGAAATACTTTAAATATGAAGCTAAAGCGCCAGCAGGGGGCAGCAAGTCAAAGTCTTAATGAGTGAATCACGGAGTTCAAACAGCTGATTCAAGTGAATCATTGATTCGTTCGATCATTGAGTCAGTCAGAAAGGAATCACTCAGAAAATCAGCGGTTCTGTTGCAGGTTTGATTAAAACAGACAATTTTGTGTCTAAAAACTCACATTAACTTGTTTATTGGACTGTTGTATAAAAATAACATCACATTTGCGGTCATGCTGATATTCTGTAAAACATCATGCTTGCTCATGTGATATTTCTAATTTAAATCATATAGAAATATAAGATTTTGCCCCATATATTGAGTTCAGGGTCGCTGTAACTCCTGCAGTTTCAGGACGTGTTGCTGCACAGACTCTGTCCACCGGTCCTGATATTAGGGTTTGGGTTTAGACTCTGTCCATCGGTCCTGATATTAAGGTTTGGGTTTAGACTCGGCTCCTGGTCCTGATATTAGGGTTTGGGTTGAGACTCGGCTCCTGGTCCTGATATTAGGGTTTGGGTTTAGGCTCGGCTCCTGGTCCTGATATTAGGGTTTGGGTTTAGACTCGGCTCCTGGTCCTGATATTAGGGTTTGGGTTGAGACTCTGTCCACCGGTCCTGATATTAGATTTTGGGTTTAGACTCTGTCCACCGGTCCTGATATTAAGGTTTGGGTTTAGACTCGGCTCCTGGTCCTGATATTAGGGTTTGGGTTGAGACTCGGCTCCTGGTCCTGATATTAGGGTTTGGGTTTAGGCTCGGCTCCTGGTCCTGATATTAGGGTTTGGGTTTAGACTCGGCTCCTGGTCCTGATATTAGGGTTTGGGTTTAGGCTCGGCTCCTGGTCCTGATATTAGGGTTTGGGTTTAGACTCTGTCCACCGGTCCTGATATTAAGGTTTGGGTTTAGACTCGGCTCCTGGTCCTGATATTAGGGTTTGGGTTTAGACTCGGCTCCTGGTCCTGATATTAGGGTTTGGGTTTAGACTCTGTCCACCGGTCCTGATATTAGGGTTTGGGTTGAGACTCTGTCCACCGGTCCTGATATTAGATTTTGGGTTTAGACTCTGTCCACCGGTCCTGATATTAAGGTTTGGGTTTAGACTCGGCTCCTGGTCCTGATATTAGGGTTTGGGTTGAGACTCGGCTCCTGGTCCTGATATTAGGGTTTGGGTTTAGGCTCGGCTCCTGGTCCTGATATTAGGGTTTGGGTTTAGACTCTGTCCACCGGTCCTGATATTAGGGTTTGGGTTTAGACTCTGTCCATCGGTCCTGATATTAGAGTTTGGGTTTAGACTCTGTCCACCGGT
>NC_137137.1:255000-272500 GCF_949319135.1 Squalius cephalus
TTTATTTCTCCCTCTCTGCTTTCTCCTGCTGTTCCGCTCCAGCGTCTCGGGAACTGTTGAGTGTCTGAGATCTAATGACAGTGAAGATCTCCAGTGTGTGTGTCGACCAGCAGGACAGAGTGTGTGTGTCGACCAGCAGGGGTTCTTTATGTGCTGCTGTCTCTAAGTGCACTCGTTCTCCCCGCTTACGGAGAACATTGCTGAATACAGTGGACAGGGTTATTAGAGCTAACTAACACTAAAAACAAAACAATACGCAAAAATTGTGTTACGTGAAATATAATAAAACATACCAAAACTGAAACAAACTTTTTTTTAGCTGGTTGCCAAGGCATATTTACATATAAAAATAATCATGAGCATCATATAAAAACAAGCATATAAAAATATTACGACAAAAATGCCAAAGAATAAAGACGTGTTTTGAATCTGGATTTAGAAGCGAATCTGAAGCATAAACTCAAAGCTTCATGTGTGAGACGATTGAGTGCTTCATAAGCAGATCTAGAGGAATATGGATCATCAACATGAACTCATCATCGACTCATGATTTGTTCCTGGCCTTCAGTGAACCTTTAGCATTTTTCATTAAAGTATTTTTTAAAATGACCTGATGTTATCACTACAGCGATGATGTCGCATTTGCATGATGTCAAACCAATCAAATATGAGAAATTCAGATTCAGCGGCTCTAAAAACAATAGAGTTATTCAGATCAGTTCAGTTGTGTTCAGTCAGATCAACAATATTACTGGATATGAGGAGTCGTCTTTAAAGAAGCAGATTTACTAGATCATGATGGCGTTCTTCTATTATTTCTAGTAGTTTTACAGAAGTTAAAGCTGAATGTCCCACACTGAGGAACGTAGTAAAGGTCAGGGTTCAGACATCAGGCTGCTGTAAGTGAAGTGGAGTATAATGGGCTGGTGATCCGTGTGGAGACTCATTGTGTTCGTCTGAAGACGTTCCTCTCGTTCTCCAGCGTCTCGTCTTCTATTCTTCTCCAACACTAACTCTTTCTCTCTGGCTCTCGTCTCTCTTTTCTCCACGTTCTGCTGTCGCCTCGAGACGAGAGCATCAAGACACTCATTCACATTCCTGAGTGAGACGTGTTTTCAGCCCACTGTTGTTTTAGCAAGTTTATGACCTCGAAGTGGCAGCAGACGAGCTCGCTTCAGTGGTTTCCATAGCAACGCTGATCTGCCAATCATCTGCTCTGAGCTTCATCATCAAGACACTAAAACAAAACGCTGATGTGTATCAGTTTCAGCTTTTCGTCCCATAAATGACTTATTGTATCAATTTCAGCTTTTCATCCATAAATGACTTATTGTATCAATTTCAACTTTTCGTCCCATAAATGACTTATTGTGTCAATTTCAACTTTTCATCCATAAATGACTTGTCAATTTCAACTTTTCATCCAATAAATGACTTATTGTATCAATTTCAACTTTTCATCCATAAATGACTTATTGTATCAATTTCAACTTTTCGTCCCATAAATGACTTATTGTGTCAATTTCAACTTTTCGTCCCATAAATGACTTATTGTGTCAATTTCAACTTTTCGTCCCATAAATTACTTATTGTATCAATTTCAGCTTTTCATCGCATAAATGACTTATTGTGTCAATTTAAATTTTTCATCCATAAATGACTTATTGTGTCAATTTCAACTTTTCATCCCATAAATGACTTATTGTGTCAATTTCAACTTTTCATCCCATAAATGACTTGTCAATTTCAACTTTTCATCCCATAAATGACTTGTCAATTTCAACTTTTCATCCATAAATGACTTGTCAATTTCAACTTTTCATCCCATAAATGACTTATTGTATCAATTTCAACTTTTCATGCATAAATGACTTATTGTATCAATTTCAGCTTTTCGTCCCATAAATGACTTATTGTGTCAATTTCAACTTTTCATCCCATAAATGACTTGTCAATTTCAACTTTTCATCCATAAATGACTTATTGTATCAATTTCAACTTTTCATCCCATAAATGACTTATTGTATCAATTTCAGCTTTTCGTCCCATAAATGACTTATTGTGTCAATTTCAACTTTTCATCCCATAAATGACTTGTCAATTTCAACTTTTCATCCAATAAATGACTTATTGTATCAATTTCAACTTTTCATCCATAAATGACTTATTGTATCAATTTCAACTTTTCATCCATAAATGACTTATTGTATCAATTTCAACTTTTCGTCCCATAAATGACTTATTGTGTCAATTTCAACTTTTCGTCCCATAAATGACTTATTGTGTCAATTTCAACTTTTCATCCCATAAATGACTTATTGTATCAATTTCAACTTTTCGTCCCATAAATTACTTATTGTATCAATTTCAACTTTTCATCCATAAATGACTTATTGTATCAATTTCAACTTTTCGTCCCATAAATGACTTATTGTGTCAATTTCAACTTTTCGTCCCATAAATGACTTATTGTGTCAATTTCAACTTTTCATCCATAAATGACTTATTGTATCAATTTCAACTTTTCGTCCCATAAATGACTTATTGTGTCAATTTCAACTTTTCGTCCCATAAATGACTTATTGTGTCAATTTCAACTTTTCATCCATAAATGACTTATTGTATCAATTTCAACTTTTCGTCCCATAAATGACTTATTGTGTCAATTTCAACTTTTCGTCCCATAAATGACTTATTGTATCAATTTCAACTTTTCGTCCCATAAATTACTTATTGTATCAATTTCAGCTTTTCATCGCATAAATGACTTATTGTGTCAATTTAAATTTTTCATCCATAAATGACTTATTGTGTCAATTTCAACTTTTCGTCCCATAAATGACTTATTGTGTCAATTTCAACTTTTCATCCATAAATGACTTATTGTATCAATTTCAACTTTTCGTCCCATAAATGACTTATTGTGTCAATTTCAACTTTTCGTCCCATAAATGACTTATTGTGTCAATTTCAACTTTTCATCCATAAATGACTTATTGTATCAATTTCAACTTTTCGTCCCATAAATGACTTATTGTGTCAATTTCAACTTTTCGTCCCATAAATGACTTATTGTGTCAATTTCAACTTTTCATCCATAAATGACTTATTGTATCAATTTCAACTTTTCATCCCATAAATGACTTATTGTATCAATTTCAACTTTTCGTCCCATAAATTACTTATTGTATCAATTTCAGCTTTTCATCGCATAAATGACTTATTGTGTCAATTTAAATTTTTCATCCATAAATGACTTATTGTGTCAATTTCAACTTTTCATCCCATAAATGACTTATTGTGTCAATTTCAACTTTTCATCCCATAAATGACTTGTCAATTTCAACTTTTCATCCATAAATGACTTGTCAATTTCAACTTTTCATCCCATAAATGACTTATTGTATCAATTTCAACTTTTCATGCATAAATGACTTATTGTATCAATTTCAGCTTTTCGTCCCATAAATGACTTATTGTGTCAATTTCAACTTTTCATCCCATAAATGACTTATTGTGTCAATTTCAACTTTTCATCCCATAAATGACTTGTCAATTTCAACTTTTCATCCCATAAATGACTTGTCAATTTCAACTTTTCATCCATAAATGACTTGTCAATTTCAACTTTTCATCCCATAAATGACTTATTGTGTCAATTTCAACTTTTCATCCATAAATGACTTGTCAATTTCAATTTTTCATCCAATAAATGACTTATTGTATCAATTTCAACTTTTCATCTCATAAATGACTTATTGTGTCAATTTCAACTTTTCATCCATAAATTACTTTTCAATTTCAACTTTTCGTCCCATAAATTACTTATTGTATCAATTTCAGCTTTTCATCCATAAATGACTTATTGTATCAATTTCAACTTTTCGTCCCATAAATGACTTATTGTGTCAATTTCAACTTTTCATCCCATAAATGACTTATTGTGTCAATTTCAACTTTTCATCCCATAAATGACTTATTGTATCAATTTCAACTTTTCGTCCCATAAATTACTTATTGTATCAATTTCAGCTTTTCATCGCATAAATGACTTATTGTGTCAATTTAAATTTTTCATCCATAAATGACTTATTGTGTCAATTTCAACTTTTCATCCCATAAATGACTTATTGTGTCAATTTCAACTTTTCATCCCATAAATGACTTGTCAATTTCAACTTTTCATCCCATAAATGACTTGTCAATTTCAACTTTTCATCCATAAATGACTTGTCAATTTCAACTTTTCATCCCATAAATGACTTATTGTATCAATTTCAACTTTTCATGCATAAATGACTTATTGTATCAATTTCAGCTTTTCGTCCCATAAATGACTTATTGTGTCAATTTCAACTTTTCATCCCATAAATGACTTGTCAATTTCAACTTTTCATCCATAAATGACTTATTGTATCAATTTCAACTTTTCATCCCATAAATGACTTATTGTATCAATTTCAGCTTTTCGTCCCATAAATGACTTATTGTGTCAATTTCAACTTTTCGTCCCATAAATGACTTGTCAATTTCAACTTTTCATCCAATAAATGACTTATTGTATCAATTTCAACTTTTCATCCATAAATGACTTATTGTATCAATTTCAACTTTTCATCCCATAAATGACTTATTGTGTCAATTTCAACTTTTCATCCCATAAATGACTTATTGTGTCAATTTCAACTTTTCATCCATAAATTACTTTTCAATTTCACCTTTTCATCCCATAAATGACTTATTGTGTCAATTTCAACTTTTCATCCATAAATTACTTTTCAATTTCAACTTTTCATCCATAAATGACTTGTGTCAATTTCAATTTTTCATCCATAGATGACTTATTGTATCAATTTCAACTTTTCATCCCATAAATGACTTATTGTATCAATTTCAACTTTTCATCCATAAATGACTTATTGTGTCAATTTCAACTTTTCATCCAATAAATGACTTATGGATTTCTCTGTGGGTACCGGTATTTCATATATGAGACTGTATTGTGACTTCATAAGTCATAATTTAAAGGTTTCATTTCATAAATACGAGTCATAATTTTAGCTTTTTATGCCATGAATTAAAAAAGCATGTTTTTATTTCTGCCGTGGAAGTGTTTCCACACGGACGTCTGCCAAGGTTTCTCTGGAGTCATTAGTGCGTTGCGTGTCTTTGTCTTAGAACAGCGTGTTTGCATTTGAAGATCCTGCTTCATATTTCAACTCAGCCAAGAACTCTAAAATTAGGACAGAATTCATGAATTCTTTAAAGCTGAACTGTGTGTGTTTCTCTCTCACACACACACACACACCCTACAGTAATTACACACCCGCTAATCCTGTTTCCCAAATCCAGGTACCCGCAGAGAAATCCATGTGGAAAATCCCATGGCTGCACATTTCCTCCATCTGCCTCGCGGATCCTCTTTCACACAAAGATCTGCGTTTGCCTTCAGCGTTGCCTTCACACAGTCACTCACACACACACACACACACACACACACACACTCGCAGTCACAGTCATTCCGATGAAAACGTGTCGAATTCTGTCTCCATTTACTCACATGGAAAAACCTCTTTCCACACGAGGAATATCACAGTGACCTCAAAACGCTCCACAGTTCCCTCAGTAAATAACAGCATATGGTTTGGAACGACATGAGGGTGAATAAATAATGACTGAATCCTCATTTGTGGGTGAATTATTCCTTTAATCCGTTTAGAGCTCGTCTGTTCATGTGTGTCGCTCGGCTCCAGTGTCTGAGGCTCTCGCTCGTTAAAACCCTTCATTAAGATTCACCCAAACATGATGTGTTTATTAGGACTGAGACACTGACACACGAGAGCCGCTGACGTCGGGATCTGATAGAATGACCCAGATCAGCTTTAGTCAGTTTTGGTAAAAAGCTCAAAACAAGATGAAAATAATATATTTATTAGGATTATGGTTTTCATGTGTATTGAACTGCATTGAGAAGCTTTACACTGCGAGAGAGAAGAGTGAAGAGTGTGATCTCTCCTTGCATTGTCAGCAGCATGATTATGAAAGTGGGCGGGGCAGTATGTAAATTGTGTCACAGCTGTAGGACACCTGGGACGGGGGAGGGGCTCATTAATTATGCATGAAGCTGGTGCTCTGGTTTCAGTGGGATCCGGTGAAGCTTCAGTAACCTACATACGTGATCCGTCATGAGAACACACACACACACACACACACACACACACACACACACACACACACACACACACACACACACACACACTCCAGCTGATGACATCACTTCCTCCCACTGGCCTGCCACTCATCCTCTCCAGCAGCACTCAGTGTCATGAATGATCGTTTGACCTCTGACCTTTGTGTCAATGGGGTCAGACTTTCACTGGAATCAGAGGCTGAGCTCGACATGAGCACATAAACATCTATATTCAGGCGTTTCAGCTGAAACATCAGTGCTTTAGAATATGAAGAGTGACATAAATAATCCTGTCGTTTTAATTATGAGTGTAAATGTGTTAATCAGGCTGGAGTCGAAGCGGCGCCGTCCTCGTGTTCGATGACAGAATCACTCACTCTGAAGTGCTGCAATTAACCAGATTCAATGCTGAAAATAATTACAGAAAATCATTCGTCTCGAAACCTGTAACGTCCGTCTGACCTTCAGCTGTGAGATGAGATGAGCACTCTCACACACACACACACACACACACACACACACACACACACACACACTCACACACACACACTAACCCTAACTGAGAACGAGGAGCTGGAGGGTAACACACACTCTTGTACATCTATCTTTATGAGGACATTTATTGACACAATGCAATCTCTAGCCGCTTACCCTAACCTTACCCATCACAACTAAGTGCCTAAACCGACCCCTGACCCTAAACCGACCCTTGACCTCATTATAACCTGATCCCTAAAACCAAGTCTTGACCCTCAAACAGGCCTTTAAAGGCTCTCAGAGACTGAGGACCGGCCAACATGTCCTCACTTTACTCTCTCTGTCCTCACTCCAGTGGTCTAACACTCAAACTGGTCCTCACAAAGATAGTTGTACAAGTACACACACACACACACACACACACACACACACACACACACACACACACACACACTCACTCACTCACACACACACACACACACACACACACACACACTCACTCACTCACTCACTCACTCACTCACTCACTCACTCACTCACTCACACACACACACACACACACACACACACACACACACACACACACACACACACACACACACTCACTCACTCACTCACTCACTCACTCACACACACACACACACACACACACACACACACACACACACACACACTCACTCACTCACTCACACACACACACACACACACACACACACACACACACACACACACACACACACACACACTCACTCACTCACACACACACACACACACACACACACACACACACACACACACTCACTCACTCACTCACTCACACACACACACACACACACACACACACACACACACACACACACACACACTCACTCACTCACTCACACACACACACACACACACACACACACACACACACACACACACACACACACACTCACTCACTCACACACACACACACACACACACACACACACACACACACACACACACACACACTCACTCACTCACTCACACACACACACACACACACACACACACACACACACACACACACACACACACACACACACTCACTCACTCACTCACTCACTCACTCACACACACACACACACTCACTCACTCACTCACACACACACACACACACACACACACACACACACACACACACACACACACACACACTCACTCACACACACACACACACACACACACACACACACACACACACACACACACACACACTCATTCACTCACTCACTCACTCACACACACACACACACACACACACACACACACACTCAAACACAAACACACACACACGTTAGCACAGGCTCATCCCGTGTCTCTCTCTCTGTTGTGTTGAGGGATTTCAGAGCAAACTCTCGCTCTTTATGCCCAGGAGTTTCACAAGCCGAGGAAAGTGGAGCATCTGTGATCCAGCGTGTTCCTCTTTATCCCGAGCCTCGGCTTACACTCGCTCCAGGGATTTACTCCACGCTGGAGGTTATGAGGAACATCACATGATGGAAAACACCGTGTTTCAGATGCACATATGTCCGAGTATTTGACCTCTGACCCGTCTCTCTGACAGATCTGGACTGAAATGCTTGTCATTCATGAATACATAAAGAAACTCAGCAGATTATTGGACTGCAAAAAATGAATGTGTAATTTTTAGTCAAAGCTGTGTGTCTAACAAGTCATGTTCCAAATGTGAAACTGATATCACAAAAATCGAGCCGCTAAAAGGTTTTAAAGTTTTCATGGCAAAGCAATATTTTCACTGGTTTAAGATTTCGAATGACACAAATGTATGATGATTCCTGAAATATTTGATTACAGTCTCATTACGACACGTTTAACACAGACTGAACAGATTTCACTATTTCACAGCACCTATAGCAATCTGGAACATGCATCTAAAATACGACTTTTATAGCAATGAAAATATGAACAGGGTTTGGACGTGAAACATCCTGAGAGAGAAATGTCATGGGTTATGAACGCTGCAAAAAATGCGTTTCTTACTGAGTATTTTAGTCTTGTTTCCAGTCCAGATATCTCACAATTCTTGAATCAAGATGCATTTACTAGAAGAGTAAAAATCCATAAGATATTATTTCTTGTTTTCAGGGGAAATCAATCAAAATTAAGAGAGTTGTTGCTTAAAACAAGCGAAATGATTATTTTTTCCCCCATTGGCAGATCATTTTGCTTTTTTTTAAGCAACAACTCTCTTAATTTTGATTGATTTCCCCAGAAAACAAGACATAATGGCATTTTACTACTTTGGTAAATGCATCTTGCTTTAAGAATGTTTAGATATTTGGACTGGAAACAAGACAAAAATACTAAGTAAGAAAAGCATTTTTGCAGTGAATATGATTTACTTTAAGGCCCTGACTCATGCAATGAGAGACTTTATTCACATTATAAACTCACGTAATGAAGCAGCGCTTGAGGGTTTAAACTAAATGAACGTGTGTGTGGTCTCGGGCCGGTTTAACGTTTCTCTGTGGATTGAGTGTGAGCGGCAGAAGCGGCTCGTGTTGACGGTCATTAGCAGATGTCCGATGGAGCGAGGGTCAGGATTACAGCTATAAGCCTGTTTCTTCATTACGGGCTGTGAATCAGTGGCGTTCACCGCAGATCTGCAGCGAGTCGAGCTTCTGGAGGTCAGAGTCATTGTTGAGTCAGTCTCTGTTTACAGAACACACAGCGGTAGTTAGTAACCGAGTTACTGTTATACATATATCGCATGGACAAACAGTGAAGACGAGGGCATGTCGAGACAAAGCAACAGGACACCTGAGAAACATTTAATCAGTCATCGTCGACGTGTAGACGCCATACGGGCTCCAGAGCGATTCTTATCTCCATGTTTATTTACGGTTAGAGAAGTCGAACAATCGAGTCTTTGCAGAGCTGGTGCCAAACCCTCATGATGAGGAGAAAGAGCTCATCAAACCCTCATGAGGAGAAAGAGCTCATCAAACCCTCACGAGGACGCCTGGAGAAAGAGCTCATCATAGCGTGTAGACGTCGGTCTCACGTTTCAGAGATCGCTCAAAGTTAGGGACAAATGAGATTGCAGTAATGTTAATAAAACGTTTGTTCAAAGCTATCTGGTCTTTAATAATGTTCTCAAAACGTTAGAACAAAAGCAGTATTTATTCATTGTTCATAAAACATTTTTAAATGTTGCTACTTGTTTCAGAACTTTCAGAGAACATTCAAAGGTAGCGTTCCCATAATGTTTGAAGAATGTGTGATGGATTTTTTAATAAATAAAATAGTAAACTGTATTTCAAACTAATCATAATTCTAACATCTAACCTTACTTAGCCTAGCATTCTAACAATTGAACAAAATGTACTCGGTCTCGAAACCAGTGGAAATTTTGTGAGAATTTCAAAAACATAACTCTATAATAGTCTCATGACATATTGAGTAATCAAATGAACTTCTAACCTCTAGATCTAGATTTTCTCTGTCAGTAACAGCGGGTGAAGTGTTGTTTTTCACAGATTAAACCAATCATATTGAAGGAAGGTAATCATGAGTAATGTCACGTTAATCTTACTGTCTCTATCCTATAAAAACCTGATGTATTCTTCTTTCTGAGAGAGATTCTCTGAGGCTGAGATTAAAGCATTTAAAGGGCATTTGCTGAAGTCTGTCTGGTTATTATTGCTGTGCTGCAAGTTAGTTAGTGGAGCAAGTTAACAGGTTAGCGAGACACTTAAGACCCTATTCCCGAGTGATAGAGTCGGAAGAGGGCGAGACGTCGTTTGACTCAGCGTGAGACTCTTAGATTGCGGTCAGGTAACTATAATTTTATTTTATGCGGTCAGAATAGTTTGAAGAATGTGTGTGAATGTGTTGAGAATGTTGACCTCACCTGAGTATAATATTTTCAGGTGTCAGGGACACTTGGATCAACCTAAGTGAGGTGTGTAGGGGAAACAAATCATACAGTGCAATATCATCAGCAAAGGTTTTTAAACATTTAAAAAGCAACGTTTTGATAAATAACTTTAACCAAAACGTTCTTAGAACACATTTTTTATTAGCTGCGAAGACTCTGACAAACAACACAAGCTCTGTGACAAGAATCTGAAATGTTTTTATTACTTTTTCCATTTATTAAAGAGAATTTCTTTACAACATACATTTAGCTGTGAATCAGATGTGGGAGAGGGCCGGTGACGAAACCATAGCAAACAAGAGTACAAACTCCACTTCCAGAGTCCAAAGGCACCAGCACGGGAATCGTGATCTCCGTTCACTACGGCCGGAGCGATTACATATTCAGACGGCACGATTTAGAGTCGTCTCAGACGGGCTGCGACGACAAGTGAGTTCAACATCTACAAAGCCGAAACTAGAGATTCCTGGACGCCAAGTTCAATAAAACGTGTGTCAAAATAGTTAAATAACAGTCCCTCATATTACATCACAACGATAGATCTAGAAAATTATATTAATCGGAATCTGCCACAAACATTGAAAACATTAATCTGTTTCCTAATATTATTGGAGTGCATATCTACACAGGAGCCAGCCTGTATTCACTGCCTAAAAACTGTGTTTGATCATATACATTAGAAAGCTTGAGTGTGTTTGGGAGAAACATCATATCTGATTCGTTCATGTGTTTTTCTCTTATTGCCTTGAAGCAGCCAGATCCACAGATACACATCAATTCAACTACAAACAGTGTAAAAACATCATCTCGACTTTGTGAAAAGTAATTAAAAAAAAGGACGAACGAAACAAAATCAAAGCAAAAAACAACATTCTTCCAGCACAACAAGAGGGCCGACTCCTACGTTTCATTGGCACAATCAGAAATCAAGCACAAAGTCATTTGTGGTTAGCAACGGGACCAGAGTCGACAACGACAACACCTACATTCTTCAATTACGTTGTTTTTTTGTTTCTTTTTTTAATCAAATGAGGGAAAAAATGTCATTATAAGAACTACGACAGTTAACAGCTAACAAACGCTTCACTACTCAGGGGTGTAAGGCACAAATTTACAGGTGGAAGGAGAAAAACAGGCATGTTTGAAAATGAAATGCTTCAACAAAAGGCCTGTTTGTGTGTGTGTGTGTGTGTGTGTGTGTGTGTGTGTGGACAGGACGAGAAAACGATACGTTTGAAAGCATAAACCAAGCGTCTTAAGTACGGCTCATCCTTTACTTTGCTTCACGTCACGCAGACGCGAGCGAGAATGGCACTCGGTGATCGACCGGTGGCTTTCAGCAGGTGATGAACGAGATGAAGAGTTGAGATTCAGGAGTTCCTTCTGTGGGCTGTAAGCTTTACCCACAAGCCCCTCTGGCACGGCTCGAGGAATATTCCTTCCATACGGAGGCTTCCGTCGTCTCTGAGTTTGCTTAGCAACGTCCGAAGAGTTAGTGGACAGAAGTGCTGGCTCCAGTTTAATGACTTTAAATAATTTCACACTTGATTAATTCAAATTAAAAAGATCATTTACATCTCGTTTGAGCCTAAAAGAGATGCTCTTTCTGCAAAAGCACTTTATTAAAAAATAAATACAACCTGCTGTTAGTATTAACAGTCACGTGTTATTTAGTCATCAGTTTCAGTAGACGTTTTGAACTCTTGCACGAAGGCAGAACTCGATTGCTTTGTCCAGTAACAGTAACACTGAGACAGGCGGCGGCGTTTCACAGTTTTCCCTTGTAAACTCCAGTCTGAACTTGTTCAAGTGCTTGATAACCGGGGCGTCTCGCAGCTTCACGACTGAACAATTCCGCCTGTCTCCGATGTGCTTTTGGCAGAAAACAAACATCAGCTGCAACACAGCGCTGGCGAAACCTTTAAGAGTTCCTCTTTCCGGGAGCAGATGTTTGCCCTCTTGGAACGGACACTATCAGCCTGAGCTCGACATTAAAAAATATACAAAAACAAAAGAAAGGAAAAAGTGAGTTGCATTTCCTGTACATAGCTGTACAAAGCAGACACACTTTACTGTTCCCCGTCTTTAATCCCGCATTATGTGCAGGAGTCACCGGATTTGATTTTCGTGGAAAGGGACACCAGTGCCGGTTTGGGAGGGACGTCGGGCTTGAGCTGCCGGGATCCGCAGCGAGGCAGAGACCCGTACGAGCTCAGGCTGGGGTGACGGGTCAGGCTGAGGACCGGAGAGGTGACGTGCATGGAGTCCACTCGCTGCGGGGCGGGCGGAGGCGTCTCCACACGGAAGCTGTGGTTCCTGGACATGTGGGATGAGTTGGACGAGTTGGTGTTGTGCTGTTTCTTGAGGCCGGAGCTTATGGGGTAGCCTCGCCCGTACATGGACGAATGCACGTCGAGCCTCTTGCCCATCTGTGGGACGGCGGGCGGGAGCACCAGAGACGCCTCTCGCTGGGGGACGCGAGGAGGAGCTCCCTCGACCTCCGCCAGACCGAGACCGTGACACGGGCTCTTGAGGGACTTGTACTCGAGAGTGGCACCCTGGTCGTCTGCGAAGTCTCCGCGGTGGGGCTGCTCCACGTACTCGTGCTGGTAAGCTTGGGTCAAAGGCAGAACCACCACGCTGGAGATGTGGCCCGGAGACGCCCGAAGCGGCAGATCCGTCGGGATGACCGGAGTGACCATGGAAGTCAAGTCTTTGGTGCAGGCGTTGATCAGGTTCTGGTTGCGCTCCCACTCGCGGCTGCCCCGACTGGGCTTGCGGCGAGGCTGCATGGGCGTGGACTCGGGCGTGGGCAGGGCGCTCAGATCTGGGTGCTGGTCAGCTTTAATCAGCATCTTGCCGTTGGTCAGACGGCCGTTGTGCATGAGCGGAGTCAGAATGGCTTCAGGCCGGCCATCCTTGGCTTGCATCTCGAACAGCCCCGTCAGCTTGGTGACACTGTTCATAGAGCCTCGTCTGGACTGAACAGAGTCCTTGTCTTTGCGGCCAGGCAGCTCAAAGTCGCGCCGGCGGTGGTGGTCGCACACGCAGTAGACGACGATGCCAGAGAAGATGGCGCCCATGGCGAAGGCGAGGATGACGGCGATGGCCAGAAGCGTCACTGGAACCATCTGATCCCGGTCTCTGTGATACGTCTCACGGATCACCCCTGCGAAGAGAGATTCACAATGGTTTAATATGTTAGGGTTTTAACATAATCTAATTTCCAAAGTTCACCTGTGTGTCTGGAACATTGATGGACAACAATACACTTCTATCCTAACTTAAGGTGCGGTCACATTTACTCGTCGCTGATTGGCTGATTGGTTTGAAAGTGACTTCTGTGTGAGCTGTGCTTCCTACATCTGTACCCTATTGACAATGAATCCGGCTTTGCACACAAATGTTTTTGCCGGTCAAATGCCGTTTTTGCCTTTATTGCAATAGGATAGAGTAGAGTAGACAAAGCTTAAGATTAAGGGGGGCAGGATCGGGAATGATCTGTGAGCCAGGACTCAATCTCGGGAAAGGTCTGTGAGCCGGGACACAATCTTGGGAAAGATCTGTGAGCCGGGACTTAATCTCGGAAAAGATCTGTGAGCCAGGACTCAATCTCGGGGAAGGTCTATGAGCTAGGACTCAATCTCGGGAAAGATCTGTAAACTGGGACTCAATCTCGGGAAAGGTCTATGAGCCAGGACTCAATCTCGGGAAAGATCTGTAAACTGGGACTCAATCTCGGGAAAGGTCTATGAGCCGGGACTCAATCTCGGGAAAGATCTGTAAACTGGGACTCAATCTCGGAAAAGATCTTTGAGCTGGGACTCAATCTCGGAAAAGATCTGTGAGCCAGGA
This sequence comes from Squalius cephalus, assembly GCF_949319135.1. NCBI lineage: Eukaryota > Metazoa > Chordata > Actinopteri > Cypriniformes > Leuciscidae > Squalius > Squalius cephalus. Next base: position 269,451 of record NC_137137.1, read on the forward strand.
CTAAATCTCGGGAAAGGTCTGTGAGCCGGGACTAAATCTTGGGAAAGGTCTGTGAGCCGGGACTCAATCTCGGGAAAGGTCTGTAAACTGGGACTCAATCTCGGGAAAGGTCTGTGTACCAGGACTCAATCTCAGGAAAGGTCTGTGTGTCAGGACTCAATCTCGGGAAAGGTCTGTGAGCCGGGACTCAATCTCGGGAAAGGTCTGTGAGCCGGGACTAAATCTTGGGAAAGGTCTGTGAGCCGGGACTCAATCTCGGGAAAGGTCTGTAAACTGGGACTCAATCTCGGGAAAGGTCTGTAAACTGGGACTCAATCTCAGGAAAGGTCTGTGTACCAGGACTCAATCTCAGGAAAGGTCTGTGTGTCAGGACTCAATCTCGGGAAAGGTCTGTGAGCCGGGACTCAATCTCGGGAAAGGTCTGTAAACTGGGACTCAATCTCGGGAAAGGCCTTGTGAGCCAGGACTCAATCTCGGGAAAGGCCACTGAGCCGGCAATCAAGGTCTGTGAAATTTAACTGAAATGTTGCTAATGTGACCACACCACACCTGTGCTGCACACCAGTGCATGTTAAAAATGGGGATTTGAAGACTGTTGGATTAATCTGCTTTATAGATACAAATAAAACTGCTGTCTTGATCTCTGAAGGAGACAGAGGCTCTGTTTACAGCTGGTATTAAGAAGCGTTTTGGTCGATCGGATCACAAGTACACAATGCTAAATACAGGTGTAAACGGGGTCTAAAACGTTTTGAGCTTGTCCACTTTTATCCACTTCCAGAGGTAGTTGAAAATGCAACCGACCGGATTGCTTTCATAGTGTAAACGCTCATGTGGTCGAATGTGTTCCAACAGCCACAAAACGTCTACTCTCCACCTACACTGCCGCACTAAGGCAAAAGGTCGTAACTTCAATTTTTGGCGAAAATGAGTTATTGTAATTTTTAGGACAATAAACATAAGTTTTATCATGTAGACAAACATCAAGTTTCAATTCGATTGTTTTTTGGGTGGAATAAGATTATGTTTTTGCCGTAACTTCAAAAAGCCAAGGGGAAACTATGGTAGAAGCCCGTAACGTCAGTTACGGCTTTATGCCTGCGTTTCTCGCTGCTCCTGAACACTCGAATGAAGTTACGGGTGCGCTGCCGTGAAGTTACGGCACTCTGCCTTGTTCTAACCGACCATCAAAGTATTGCCGCGCTGGAGTTACGGGGTTATGATGTAGCAATTAAATCACCTCAGACACACACGTACATTTTTCACAGTGATTGCTTTTGTTAGGTTTGAAGAATGGCATACTCTCGGGGGAAAATGATGGTGGAGATGGCTTTGAATCTTTAACATCCAATAATAGCTAGCGGTAGCCTTAAGCTAGCGATACTACTTCACAAACTAGACACAAACACTTTTCGAGCCATAATCAACAATTTATCCAGTAACAAGCGCTGAATAGAGCAGGCTTGTATGATATCTTAATTCACAGCCCGTAATACAAAGCTACATGTACAACTGAAATAAAATATGCTTCATAGCTAGCTCTCGCCTTCCAATGACAGTCCACTGACTGAAAACTACGCGAGTTGGTTGGTTGGAGCCGCAACGACACACCCATTATACACCAGCAACAGGAATAATTTAGAGCCTACCTTTTGTTGAACCTTGGTTAAAATCCATGTCAAACAACCGACGAGAAGGCAAATCCATTACATCCACCACGAGTTTTTAAAACTTGCTACCGGCTTTAAAACTGAAGTGTGTGTGTGTGTGTGTGCGCGCGTGCGTGCGTGAGAAAGAGAGAGAGAGAGGCGCGGACGCTGTTCGACACACACACACACACACACACACACACACACACACACACACACACACACACACACACACTTCAGTTTTAGAGTCAGTTTTTTTTTTTTAAAACTTTAAATGTTCCACATAGTGATGTTAATCAACTTTGTTTTATGAAATTCATGTTAATTAAAACCATTCATACTTTTCCAACTATTCTCACTACTTTAACTTCTTGTTGATACATGTAAAGCCATTTTTATCATAGTGAGTCCAATTTTAATATTGCTTACATTTTAAGCATAACATTGGCTATAAAATAGAAGTTAAGGTCTTTTGCCTTGGTATGACCGATTGTCATTTTGTGGGCAATGCTAAGGCAGAATACAGTAACTTCCGAAAAAGGGTCAAAGGTCAAATTTGAGTTCAACATTTTTTTGTAGATGGGTTAATAAAGGTATACACTACAACATGTGAAAATTACAATATTATACCTATAACTCAATTGCCAGGACATTAAGATAACTTTAAAGTCATTTTTCTCAGTTTCACACTCTGGTGAGTTAAGGTCTTTTGCCTTAGTAGGGCAGTACTGACCTAATGCGTAAACATTATAGGAAGTGCACTATCCAGACGGGATTTAAACTGACGGGTGAAGGTCCAAATTTGGTTTAAAGATGAAAAACGTACTAAGCACAATGTTCTGTCACCATTCCTGATCTCTAACACACACAGTGTTCGGCTGGTCTTGCGGCTGTCAGAGTGGAAACGAAAGCTCTGTGTGTTTTTCTGTCATCTCCGGTCGCGTTCATATGTAAATTACATTTCGTACATTAGATAGAAAGATCTGAAGCCCATAAACCCTCCCCTCGAAGATATCAGGACAGAAGTGGACAAAACCATCTTTTGAAAGTGGACAAAAGAGACAGATTAAAACACCAAGTGTAAACGGGTACGTCTCCCCCTCGTCTACTTGTGATCCGATCGACCAAAACGCATCTTAATATGCATTTATCCGAACACCAAAAGATCATTTTCATTGGCGTGCAGAGGTGTGAGAGAGCGCTGGAATGCTAAATCTGGTTTCCACATCAGGGAGATATCTTAATCTACTTTATTCTATTGCTGATGAACTAGCCTACATGAAACTCTCAGCAGATCAACCATTTAAATCCACACAGCAAGAAAAGTGCTGCTATGTTCCCACAGAGGCATATAAAATCGATGTTGTACATTTGTTACAAACCCATAAACGTGTGATACAG
>NC_137137.1:285000-297500 GCF_949319135.1 Squalius cephalus
TTTTCAAAAATAATAAATGTTAGAGTGAATCAATGCCATTCAAACAATATCATGTGAAAAAGCAGCAGCAAACAAGATCTCAAATGTGACATGAATATTAATAAAAAACATTTATAAAGTTTCACTGATGCTGACTGGATTATAATGAAGAACGGCCCGTTATTATTCAACCCCCAGTGAGAGATTCATCATTTCACCTGCAACAAGATTGCTCATGACATAATATATATATATACTGTATATATAAACAATATAAAATAAACATTATTATTATTATTATTAAGAGCTGTGAATCTCATAAGAATAACGAACGACCAATCGAATCACAGATTCTGAGAGACACGAGACGCTTCTCTCTCAGAACACATTTAATAAAAGCTTTTTCTGAAACGATGGAGAACGCATCAAGTCAAGAGCCTTTAAACTGCGGACACAGATCCTATCCCATAATCCTTCACTAAGTCACTGTAGAAAAACTGCACATCTCGAGCTCGCATAACCTCCGTCTGCTCCATTTATGAAATGGAAAACAACAGAAGTAATACCAGCACATAAACTCCTCGGATCAGACGAGGTCACATGACGCTCAACCACTCAGAGACATCACATGCTGTTCGTTCACTACGCCGTATAATAAACAGATGAATTACAGAGCCTTTCTGGGGTCAAACACTCTTTTCCAGATGAGAAACTCCGGCAGCTCAAACCACAATCCCATCAGGCCACTGAGAGTGAGGGATGCTGGGTAAAGTGACATCATCGCTTGGCTCGCATGATCTGTAATTACAGGGCTGAGAATGAGGCGCTTACTTCGAGTCAGATGTGATTTCTGTGCAGGCGCCCTCGGACACCCATCCGCAGTACGGGTCCCTGGAGGCGATACAGGACCTGAGAGAGACACACGCGAGGGTTGAAGTGGACAAGAGAGACAGGAAGTGCAGGAAACGGTTCCAGTCCAGTGAAAGCGTACGTACTTTTTGCACTTTCCGTGGCGCTGGCAGCGCGAGAGCGGGACTTTGACCACGCAGGAGCTGAAGGCCACGAACAGAGAGTGACTGCGCTGGTCGATCTGCATGCTGACGATACGCTTGTCCTCCACGCCGTCGATGCTGCACCTGAACACGGCAAACACACGTCAAACACACGTGTCTCACACACGCACGCAAACACGCCTCAAACACACACACGTCACAGACATGACAAACACATGTCAAACACATCAAACACACGTCAAACACACACAAGCACGTGTCAAACACACCTCAAACACACATTAAACATGTCAAACACACGTCAAACACACGTGTCTCACACACGCACGCAAACACGCCTCAAACACACACACGTCACAGACATGACAAACACATGTCAAACACATCAAACACACGTCAAACACACGTGTCTCACACACACACGCAAACACGCCTCAAACACACACACGTCACAGACGTGACAAACACATGTCAAACACATCAAACACACGTCAAACACACACAAGCACGTGTCAAACACACCTCAAACACACATTAAACATGTCAAACACATGTCAAACACACGTGTCTCACACACGCACGCAAACACGCCTCACACACACACACACGTCACAGACATGACAAACACGTCAAACACATCAAACACACGTCAAACACACGTGTCTCACACACGCACGCAAACACGCCTCACACACACACACGTCACAGACATGACAAACACACGTCAAACACACACAATCACGTGTCAAACACACCTCAAACACACGTCAAACACACGTAAGCACGTGTCAAACACACGTTAAACATGTCAAACACAGCTCAAACACACCTCAAACACACGTCAAACACACGTTAAACATGTCAAACACACATTAAACATGTCAAACACACCTCAAACACACGTCAAACACACGTAAGCACGTATCAAACACACGTTAGACATGTCAAACACACGCAAGCACCTGTCAAACACACGTCAAACACACGCAAGCATGCGTCAACACATCTCAAACACACATAAGCACACATCAAACACACGCAAGCACACATTAAACACGTCAAACACACGTAAGCACACGTCAAACACACGTCAAACATGCGTCAAACATGCAAGCACACATCAAACACACGCAAGCACGAGTTAAACATGTCAAACACGCATGCACAGGTCAAACACACGTAAGCACACGTCAAATACACGTCAAACACGCAGGCACACATCAAACACACGCAAGTACGCGTTAAACATGTCAAACACACATAAGCACGCGTTAAACATGTCAAACACACGCAAGCACACGTCAAACACACGCAAGCACGCGTTAAACATGTCAAACACACGCAAGCACGCGTTAAACATGTCAAACACACGCAAGCACACGTCAAACACACGCAAGCACGCGTTAAACATGTCAAACACACGCAAGCACACGTCAAACACACGCAAGCACGCGTTAAACATGTCAAACACACGCAAGCACGCGTTAAACATGTCAAACACACGCAAGCACACGTCAAACACACGCAAGCACGCGTTAAACATGTCAAACACAAGCAAGCACGCGTTAAACATGTCAAACACAAGCAAGCACGCGTTAAACATGTCAAACACACGCAAGCACACGTCAAACACACGCAAGCACGCGTTAAACATGTCAAACACATAAGCACGCGTTAAACATGTCAAACACACGCAAGCACACGTCAAACACACGCAAGCACGCGTTAAACATGTCAAACACAAGCAAGCACGCGTCAAACATGTCAAACACACGCAAGCACACGTCAAACACACGCAAGCACGCGTTAAACATGTCAAACACAAGCAAGCACGCGTTAAACATGTCAAACACACGCAAGCACACGTCAAACACACGCAAGCACGCGTTAAACATGTCAAACACACGCAAGCACGCGTTAAACATGTCAAACACACGCAAGCACACGCAAGCACGCGTTAAACATGTCAAACACACGCAAGCACACGTCAAACACACGCAAGCACGCGTTAAACATGTCAAACACACGCAAGCACACGTCAAACACGCAAGCACGCGTTAAACATGTCAAACACACGCAAGCACACGTCAAACACACATTAGCACGCGTTAAACAAACACAAACTTATTTATATTTTTTCCAGTGTGTCAAACTGCTCATTTAAGTTAAATAATAGGGGTGGAACGATAACCTCATGTCACGTTTCAATACATATCACAATACTGAACTCACGATATGATATTATTGCGATACTCCAAGACACATGATAAAAGGTTAACAAAACATGTAGTTGATTAAAGTGCTAAATTTACTATTACATTGTGTGTGTAAATGAATATTCTTGGACTTGATGCTGAAACCCAAAGCACAGGACAATAGAGACTCCAGAATAACAATATTCATGATCCTGAAGCTGAAAATACTGAATTATTGTAGACGAATATGCTTACACTCTTTCACTGACTAGATTTATTTAAAATAATGTAGGACACTTTTACTGGTAACATCAGACATTTGGCATTACAGAATCAGGAGCCACAAATATCCCCGTTACATTATTATACATTATATTCAACATTATACAGTAGTTTAATGTAGAACTGACACTACTGGTTTCATTCTGGGTGAACTATACGCAATATATTGTCACTATCCACGATACATATTGATGCATTTTTGAATTGCGATATATTGTGACACAATATATTGTTACACCCCTATTAAATAAGCATATGGGTAATAGGTTTTACAAGAAAATACTATTATCTATGTACTAAACACTATCAGTCTTTCTACCTCAAAATTTCATGTTTGATTCAATGTGTTACTTTGTGATTATTCGTGTAATTCACTCGCAACTTCTGAGTGAAAATTGTTACAAAGTAAATCCTACAGCGAAGTATTTACAGTGCGACACACATTCAGTTCATCTGGAAACTTCTGTGTTTCTTGGCAATCGTAAACAGCTTCAGTTAAAAGGCACTTAATATCCAGTAATATTATTGATCTGACTGCACTAATAGAGGGAATGCGTTGACGTTAGTTTCCCGCAGGAACACCGAGTGGCAGAAGAGATGCTGAGTGATTGGATTTAATAGAGGACAAACAATTATCAGTTTAAACTAAAGCTTTGGACTCGATATAGTGTTTCTTACAACTTACCAAAGATGCAGTGATCATGGATATTGACATGCAGCAGGAATCCTGTTTCCTGGCATTTATATGTGTGTGATTTCGACGCCGGGGAAATACATAAAGCCAATTTGCCTGTGAACGCTTTATATAAATACAAAATAGGTCTAAATCCATGTGATCACTTATATTAATGTTATATATATATATATCATCATATCATCCAGCCCTAAAACTTATATTATTTTTGTCAGTGTTTAATTAAAAACATCCAATTATGCAGAATATACGACAGTAAATATTTAATTGATGAGTTGTCAATACAATACAATATATATGGTATGATTTTACCCCTAAATTCAGCATATTTACACACAATAATAACTGCAAATCCACCGTTCTCTGCCTGGATCCAGTTGTTTCTATGAATCACAGCGAATCCATTTGCTTCTCTGTTCTGTAGCTTTCAGCAGTGTGTAAAAATACACCTCAGATTTCTAGTCAAATCTGTTTGAAAAAGTAAATCTCAAAGCTCTTTCCCGTTTTAGATGTGTTTTGTGTGTTTTTCGTGGGATTCACACTGAAAACAAATGCTGCCACTCAGTGCTTCTGCCACTCAGTGCTTCTGCCACTCAGTGCTTCTGCCACTCAGTGCTTCTGCCACTCAGTGTTTCTGCCACTCAGTGCTTCTGCCACTCAGTGCTTCTGCCACTCTGTGCTTCTGCCACTCTGTGCTTCTGCCACTCAGTGCTTCTGCCACTCTGTGCTTCTGCCACTCTGTGCTTCTGCCACTCTGTGCTTCTGCCACTCTGTGCTTCTGCCACTCTGTGCTTCTGCCACTCAGTGCTTCTGCCACTCTGTGTTTCTGCCACTCTGTGCTTCTGCCACTCTGTGCTTCTGCCACTCTGTGCTTCTGCCACTCTGTGCTTCTGCCACTCTGTGCTTCTGCCACTCTGTGCTTCTGCCACTCAGTGCTTCTGCCACTCTGTGTTTCTGCCACTCTGTGCTTCTGCCACTCTGTGCTTCTGCCACTCTGTGCTTCTGCCACTCTGTGCTTCTGCCACTCTGTGCTTCTGCCACTCAGTGCTTCTGCCACTCAGTGCTTCTGCCACTCAGTGCTTCTGCCACTCAGTGCTTCTGCCACTCTGTGCTTCTGCCACTCTGTGCTTCTGCCACTCTGTGCTTCTGCCACTCAGTGCTTCTGCCACTCAGTGCTTCTGCCACTCTGTGCTTCTGCCACTCAGTGCTTCTGCCACTCTGTGCTTCTGCCACTCTGTGCTTCTGCCACTCTGTGCTTCTGCCACTCTGTGCTTCTGCCACTCTGTGCTTCTGCCACTCTGTGCTTCTGCCACTCTGTGCTTCTGCCACTCTGTGCTTCTGCCACTCTGTGCTTCTGCCACTCAGTGCTTCTGCCACTCAGTGCTTCTGCCACTCAGTGCTTCTGCCACTCAGTGTTTCTGCCACTCAGTGTTTCTGCCATTCTGTGCTTCTGCCATTCTGTGCTTCTGCCATTCTGTGCTTCTGCCACTCAGTGCTTCTGCCACTCAGTGCTTCTGCCACTCAGTGCTTCTGCCACTCTGTGCTTCTGCCACTCTGTGCTTCTGCCACTCTGTGCTTCTGCCACTCAGTGCTTCTGCCACTCAGTGCTTCTGCCACTCAGTGCTTCTGCCACTCAGTGCTTCTGCCACTCAGTGCTTCTGCCACTCTGTGCTTCTGCCACTCAGTGCTTCTGCCACTCAGTGCTTCTGCCACTCTGTGCTTCTGCCACTCTGTGCTTCTGCCACTCAGTGCTTCTGCCACTCAGTGCTTCTGCCACTCAGTGCTTCTGCCACTCAGTGTTTCTGCCACTCAGTGTTTCTGCCATTCTGTGCTTCTGCCATTCTGTGCTTCTGCCATTCTGTGCTTCTGCCACTCAGTGCTTCTGCCACTCTGTGCTTCTGCCACTCTGTGCTTCTGCCACTCAGTGCTTCTGCCACTCTGTGCTTCTGCCACTCTGTGCTTCTGCCACTCAGTGCTTCTGCCACTCTGTGCTTCTGCCACTCTGTGCTTCTGCCACTCTGTGCTTCTGCCACTCAGTGCTTCTGCCACTCAGTGCTTCTGCCACTCAGTGCTTCTGCCACTCTGTGCTTCTGCCACTCAGTGCTTCTGCCACTCAGTGTTTCTGCCACTCAGTGCTTCTGCCACTCAGTGTTTCACGCGCATAACCTCTATACTATCAGACGAGAACAAACTTGCGGTGAATCTGAATATTGTCTTCTGTTCTTAATAATAAATGCATATTAATGCGCTTCACTGATTTGAGCACATGGTAAAACCGCAGTAAGGTGGCGTCTGAAGTCTCACTGCTTTACTAAATGAATCTTCTGATGTAAACGCAGCATGACTGTCCTGAAAACGCCTCATCGTTCTCCTGTTTATTCCAGTAAGCCAAGGCCGTCAGCACATATTAGACTCTTTAATCATTCAGTGCGCGTTCCTCTCGGCCAAACCAGCAGCGCTCTTTAATTTACTGACCGCTGTAACCTGATCAGTGTGTGTGGATGACAGAGCTCTTCCTAATGGAATACACACTTCTCTGGGTTGTAGACGCTCAGCTCCTCCAGAAACAGGCTGTCGTTCAGGAATCCGCTCCGCATCTTAGCCAGAAACTTCAGAACGATTCCTCGCTCGGATCCCAGGAAAACCACGGTGTGGTTACGATGAGGGCCGGCGGCGTTATCCACGGCTATACGAGTGAGACGGTACCTGACACACACACACACACACACACACACACACAGAAGGAATAAGGGTTACAATGACATTTCCATCTGATTTCCGTCTAAAAGAAATTAAACCGTTATCTGCCTTTCCAATTAGCGAGCTCATCTCAGTGTTAATCAAATGTATGTATAATTTCCAAATCAGTATGCAAATACATTTTCAGGCTAATTAAAACTGGCAAGATGGAAATAAGAAGACAAGTTTTTTCATCTTTCCCAGTCTCTGGAGTCTTTGAAGCGGCGTAATAAAGCGATACCGACGCTTCCTCAGCAAATGTGTTTTCAATAATTCAGTTTTAATGGGGCAACTTTACACAAACCCAAACGAACAGAAACTTATCAGGCTGTAACCAGACGTCGTTTCACAGAAAACACACACATATTCCTCACATAATCCACTTCATTATCAGAAAACAGACGCCAGTGTTTGCTTTCATAAGAGTGAAGCGTCCTCTTTTCTTCAGTTTCGAGCTGATATGATGATTCTGAAGAACTGAAACAATGAATCGCTCAGAATCTTTTTCGGCAACACTTGATCCATTAATACTAACACTTCCTCTTCTATTCTGTATCTATTTATTAAAAAATGAAATCAAAAAAGTGCATGTACTGTGTTAGATTAAACTGGGAAGGGTCACAGCACTTGCATATTGTTGTCCTGCTGTTAGTTTAACTCTCATTTGTAAGTCTCTTTGGATAAAAGCGTCTGCTAAATGAATAAATGTAAATGTGAACGTAATGTCTGACTCAGATGCAAATGACTCGATTCATCCGTGAACATGAGCAGGACTCTCTCACTGAATCCAGATTTGCATGCGTAATCAATCTGAAGATGTTTGATGACACTCACCGAACCATGGTCTTGAGGAACCAGGGCCGGTTGGCGATCGACGGCACGGCCTCGTCCATCAGCGGGTGAATCTTGATGAAGTTCAGCGTTTCGTCCGGAAACTCATTGGACACTTTGAATTTCTCACCAGAAGTCGTTCCTGCGCAGACGCCCGGCCTGAAGACGACAGCCGTGAACACATCAGTCTACATCACACATCTGCATCTACATCACACATCTGCATCTACATCATCACACATCTGCATCTACATCATCACACATCTGCATCTACATCATCACACATCATCACACATCTGTATATTCTCCAGCATAAACAACACAGACAAAACTCAAGAGAAAGTCTAATGAATCAATGAATCTTTAAACTGAATCTGGATCGTTAGCCGACTATGGTCGTAAGTTCTGTTGTTATCATCAGTTCAACGAGTCGGTGTTTCCCGAAACCATTGATCCCACATTCGCAAACAGCATCGCAGAGTTGTGTGTGTGTAACGACAGATCTCGACCTGCGATCAGTTAGAAGCAGTTTCTTGTTGTCATGACGTGTGTGTCATGATTCTGCCTTCTAGTCTTTGATTTTCCCTGGTCTTGATGCAGGATCATGACAGACCCATGTTTTATGTTCACACACATGGCCTTTTGCTGGGCCATGTTGTCTCGTTCCTCGCCCGCCCCCTTGTTATCCTCGTTTAGTCATCATTGCTTTACCCTTATCACCAGTTTCCCTCATTAGTTTCTCCCTATTTAATCCCCTTGTGTTTGCTGTCCTGGGCCGGTTCATTGTCATTCATTGTGTGAAACAATCTGTGAGTAACCTGTTGAAAGTCTTGTCTAGAAAGAAGAGTTTGATCCTGTCTTAGCTGTTAGTTTATTGTCTAGTTTTTTGTCTGAGTCTTAGTCTAGTCTTGTCAGTCTAAATAGTCTATCCTGTCTTGTTTTGCCCCCTCGTGGGTTTTGTTTTCTGTTTTTGTCATTAATAAACCTTGTGTGAAGTATTTACTGTCTGCGATTGGGTTCATCTCCGCATCACCATAACAATGTGGACTCAATAAGTCCTGATCTTGAGCAGAATAAGCAAGCTGACATTCAGTACAATCTATATATCTTTTATTTAGAATACATACAAATGTCATTTACGTCTTTTAGTTTGTCAAGATATTTAAAGCATAGTTTCTGAGGAGTGCGCATGTGTGAACGAGCTCTAGTGCGTAAGAACGAGTCTATGATTGAATCTGGAAATAAAGGAAAATAACTGAGGAAATGAGAGTCCTCAGATGTGCATAATTATAGCAAATCATCTAGCATTCATTTTATCTCAAACCGATTCATTAAAAGTTATTTCTCCAACACCTGCGTGACATCATTAACCAACGTGGTTGAACGACCAATTTGCGACAGTACGGATTCGGGAAACAGTCGAGACTATAGTTGATTTCTTCATCGGTGTGTCGCACTATAGTAGTGAAGCACGAGTTACGGCGTTATACGAGACACACGGCGCTTCATTCCCAGCACATCCTCACAGAATTACACTGAAACACAGTTGGCACAGTCACTCTCATTAACACTTGACCTCGCTTCACACAAACACATAATTTTATGTTAATCAGCGCAGGCGATACTCCTCGTTCATGACACAGAGACGAGCCATATGGAGGATGAAGAGCGGGCAGAACACACTCGATGTGATCATCATCTCCTGCATCTGGAGAGCCGGCTTCACGTGTTCACACACACTGCTGGCGCTCACCAGACGGGACATTCAAAATACACTTAAATACAAATAAAAATAGATAAACTGCAATGAAAGAAACACTTAAATGTGTGTTTTGGTCGTTTTCTTTCCACTAGTCTGAATGAAGACAAGCTAAATAGTCAAATCATGTGGTGAAGGACCAGAACCAGCTGGACTGAAAGAGTCAGGAATATTTACACCTGTTGCAACTGAAACTACGAGCCGGCACAATTACGCCCACACACACACACACACACACACATTCTACCGCAGTTATATTATATTGCCTCAATAAACACCTAATTGCGGCTTATTAATAGTTTGTAAGGTAGTTTTTAAGGGATGTAGAATATGATCATGCAGAATAAGGCATTAAAGTCCCCCTGTGGTGAAAATCCAGCGTTTAATGTTGTTTATGTGGTGTTTTTAATATGCTTTAAAGACAAAGCATGTGTAAATTCATAAGTCGACAGCATTGCTGAGTATTTCCTCCTTAAAACTGCAGTGAACCAAAGACAAGCTTTGAAATCGCTGGTGTTTCTGACGTCACAAACTACCTTGTAACCAATCAGATCAACGTGTGATCGTCAACCAGTGGATCTCTGAGCTGAGCGAGTGAGTGGAGGCGGGGCTCATTTGCATATTCATAGAACCACGCATACTAAATGAGGCAAGGGTGTCGAGTTACATTCAAGATATTTTAAGACATTAAAAAAAAATGGTGTTCGAGGAAAAAATGCTTACATATGTAATTTTGGTGATCAAAGATGAGTTTTAAAGGATAAAATTATTGACAAAGGGGGACTTTAAGATTCCATTTGAAAGTTTGTGTACCTGGGTCTGGGCACCTTCTCCTCCGGCACGGGTGTCCAGGTGGAATCTGGTGATTTCTGCTCTTTGAAGCGTCCGGTGAAGGCCAGCGCGATCTCTGCCATGTCATACGCACAGACCGCCGAGCCCGGGATACTGAAACACACATTCATCACAGAGACACGCCAAAATAACACAACTGTGAATCACGCCTGTGCGTCTGAGAGCCGCACACAAGGGCCGAATTGTGATTCTATGAACTGTGAATCTCAGAGAGACAGAAGAGCCGCGGGTCAGAAGATCTGAGTAATTCACCCTCGTTGTGTGTCGCCTTCCCATCAACACCAGTTCATGCGCTTTCATTCACTGGAATTTTGCCCCAGTCGAAATTTCCATTTTGCCTCTTAAAGGTGCATTGTGTTTTAAGCGGCATCTAGTGGTGAGGTTGTGAACTACACCCAACAGAAGTTACGGTGGCCGTCAGGAAGTGATGTCGTTGTCTGAGACAGCAGAGAGTAGCCAATTAAACAATGAGGTTTCTTTACAAAGATAAATTAAGAAATGATGTTTACTTAATTATTCTGTAAAACCATGTTATTGCGAATGTTATTGTGACTTGTTCATCATTGTGTCAGTGTTTTATCCGCTGACTTTAGCTGAAGCTTCTTTACACGAAGAACAACATAGTGACGAAACGCGTTTGTCCGTTCAGGGCCACCGTAGAAACATGTGGATGTAAGCGGACCCGCGGTGTGTGTAGAGAGAAATGCCTCATTCTAAGCTAATAAACACACAACGCTTCATTATGTAAGATCTTTATACACCACTGAAAACATAGATATGTGTCTGATACTGCATTTCTGTCAACAGATCCTCCTCAATATTACACACTGCACCTTCAATGCTTATTTAACGAGCTCAACTGCTCCGACACCAACGATGATGGAAGAGCAACACACGGGAGATTCTCGCGTGTCACCTGTTGTATGGCGTGGAGAAGGTTGCCATGACGACGTCGTGTCCGTTGATGTGGATGACGTCGGTGACGGCCTGTAGGATGTTGAAGTAGAAATGAGAGTCTCCCGGGATTGAGCAGTTGAGTCGCGTCTTTAGGAAGGACGTCCACTGTTTCTCCAGGACTCGCTGCGAGCCGCCGCGATCGTTCTTACACACGCGCGCAACACGCGGGAACACCACCTGATCAGAGAGAGAGACACGAGTGTTAGAGATGATAACTATAACGATAACTATATTAGCATCCACACCAGCAGACGATTACTATAACGACAACTATTACTATATTAGCATCCACACCAGCAGACGATAACTATAACGATAGCTATATTAGCATCCACACCAGCAGACGATAACTATAACGATAACTATAACGATAGCTATATTAGCATCCACACCAGCAGACGATAACTATAACGATAACTATAACGATAACTATATTAGCATCCACACCAGCAGACGATAACTATAACGATAGCTATAACAATAACTATATTAGCATCCACACCAGCAGACGATAACTATAACGATAACTATAACGATAGCTATATTAGCATCCACACCAGCAGACGATAACTATAACGACAACTATAACGATAGCTATATTAGCATCCACACCAGCAGACGATAACTATAACGATAACTATAACGATAGCTATATTAGCATCCACACCAGCAGACGATAACTATAACGATAACTATAACGATAGCTATATTAGCATCCACACCAGCAGACGATAACTATAACGATAACTATAACGATAGCTATATTAGCATCCACACCAGCAGACGATAACTATAACGATAACTATATTAGCATCCACACCAGCAGACGATAACTATAACGATAACTATAACGACAACTATTACTATATTAGCATCCACACCAGCAGACGATAACTATAACGATAACTATAACGATAGCTATATTAGCATCCACACCAGCAGACGATAACTATAACGATAACTATAACGATAGCTATATTAGCATCCACACCAGCAGACGATAACTATAACGACAACTATAACGATAGCTATATTAGCATCCACACCAGCAGACGATAACTATAACGACAACTATAACGATAGCTATATTAGCATCTACACCAGCAGACGATAACTATAACGACAACTATAACGATAGCTATATTAGCATCCACACCAGCAGACGATAACTATAACGATAGCTATAACGATAGCTATAT